>NW_015170349.1:107749-108021 GCF_001447785.1 Gekko japonicus | reverse complement strand
CCTTAGCTGTGACAGACCTACATACTTGAGGGACCGCCTTTCCCCATACATTCCCCAGAGAGCACTGCGATCAGGGTCCCAACATCGACTGACCCTTCCCGGACCAAAGGATGACAGGCAGGCTATAATCAGGGCTAGGGCTTTCTCGGTGGCAGCTTCTCTCTGGTGGAATGAGCTCCCAGAGGAGATCAGGGCCCTGTGGGACCTTATGCAGTTCCACAGGGCCTGCAAGATGGAGCTCTTCCACCAGGCTTTCAATTAGGAGCCGCCCC
>NW_015170349.1:98501-106536 GCF_001447785.1 Gekko japonicus | reverse complement strand
AGGACGTCCTTCTTCACCCAAAGAGTGATTAACACTTGGAATTCACTGCCACAGGAAGTGGTGGGTGCTACAAGCATGGATGGCTTCAAAAGGGAATTAGATAAGCATATGGAGCAGAGGTCCATCAGTGGCTATTAGCCACAAGGTATAGCTAGGGGCTCTGGGGCAAGTGATGCTCTGTCTTCTTGGTGCTTGGGGGGGTCAACAGTGGGAGGGCTTCTAATGTCCTGGCCCCACTGCTGGACCTCCTGATGGCACTGGTATTTCTGGCCACTGTGTGACACAGAGTGTTGGACTGGATGGGCCTTTGGCCTGATCCAACATTGGCGTCTCTTATGTTCTTATGTTCTTATGATGGCCCACTGAAGTTCAACCGCCATCTCAAAATTAATGTTAAATTGTTATTTTTTCTAATAGCATTAGGATCACCATCTGATAGCACCTTTTAATGTTGAAATTGTTTTAAATGGTTTTGTTGTTGTTCAGTCGCACAGTCGAGTCCGACTCTTCGCGACCCCATGGACCAGATCACGCCAGGCCTTCCGGTCTTCCGCCGTCATCTGAAGTTTGCTCAATTTCATGTTCGTTGCATCTATGACAGTGTCTAACCATCTCATCCTTTGCCATCCCCGTCTCCTTTGACCTTCAGTCTTTCCCAGCATCAGGGTCTTCTCCAGGGAGTGCTCCCTTCTCATTGGGTGGCCAAAGTATTTGAGCTTCAGCTTCAGGATCTGGCCTTCCAGGGAACAGTCAGGGTTGATTTCTTTTAGGATTGACTGATTTGATCTTCTTGCAGTCCAAGGGACTCTCAAGAGTCTTCTCCAGCACCATAGTTCAAAAGAATCTATTCTTCGGCGCTCGGCCTTCCTTATAGTCCAACTCTTGCAGCCGTACATGACTACTGGGAATACCATTGCTTTGACCTGGTGATCTGGGATCCCAGGAACGTGAAGTCTGTCACTACTTCCACGACTTCCCCATCTATTGGCCAAGGAGTGATGGGGCCGGATGCCAGGATCTTAGTTTTTTTGATGTTGAGCTTCAAGCCCACTTTTGCGCTCTCCTCTTTTACCCTGAGCAATCCTAAATGATTTTAGGATTATTGATATTATTTATTGGGTTTTTTTAATTCTTCTGTAAGCCGCCCTGAGGCAGCCTTGGCTGGGAGGGCGGGGTATAAATTTAATAATTAATAAATAAATAAACTGATCTCTGTCGTCTGGAGATCAGTTGTGTTCTCAGGGGATCTCCAGGTACCACCTGGAGGATGGCAACACTGTCTTTTCTATCTGATTCATTTTAGAACAACCCTCAGTTTACAGCAGTCAAGTTCATCTCTCTCCCCCCCCCCCATACACACACAGTAAGAACTTTCCCCTCCTGGCTAGCTGTCTTCCCAGCTGTTTTGACAATAATTCCTGAAAAGGACCTCATTCCTCATCTGCAGCTTGGGAGCTTTCGGATCACACCATCCGTGCTCAGGCAGGCAGAAAAACAACAGAGCTTTCCAGTAGAGGCGGCGGGGGACTGGGGGGAACCCCGACCAATTAGCTGTGGGCTAAATCTGAAGATTTCAACAGGGATGTCACTGCTGGCTAGCAGGCCTGGAACAGTGTCCGTTTGTGGCGCACACCAGTGGGTTTTTGTCCTCTGGGAGACGGCAGGACACCGGCTGCAAGAATTAAGAACTCGCTGCAGTCGCATCCAGAGCCCCCGAGTGCCTTTGTTTTTCCATTGTTCCCCTTGATGATACCCTTTCACTGGAATAACTCACCAACGCTGACAGATAAGCTTTTAGGGTAGTGAAATCTCGGTGACACTTTAAGTGCCCCAAATGACAGTACAAGGACGTGAAAAATTATCCCGCACGCACGGCGCACAACACAGTTGTCAAGAGCACACATGCTGTTTGGGAGCCGCTTTTCCTGACACTGATGGGCAGGCGACCCACCCATTCCGTGGGACGAACGGTTGGCAGAGTAATTAAAACAGCAACGGTGCATGACCTGATTAGAGAGACGATCAAGGTTTATTTAGGAATTAACATACTTGATAGGAAAGAGAGGAGAGAGAGAGAGAGGAGTCCCTAACTATGTCTCTGGCCGAGGGAGAGGGTAAGACTGAGTGTGGCCCTTCCGAGCAGGAGGGGGAAATGGCCCTGAGAGACGCAACCTGGAGACAGGCAAGGAATGACACGTAACAGGAGAGAGAAGGTGCTGGTCTCACTATCCTCTCTAATTGTCTTCTCCCTGCCCCCTGCAGGGTCTTCTTCTCATCTTCTTTGTACACGAGACATTGCCTTTTCTCCAGCACTGTCATTTCGAGGGCTTCTTCAAAAGTGGCTGTCAGTTCTGTCAAAAAAAAGGGAGGAAGTCACCTGGCAGGGCTCCTCGGAGCCTGGGGCCTTTCCAGACCCTCCCCCCCCCAGCTGCCACTCTTTGGAGGAGACAGGGAAGGTGACCTTTACATTTGGGGGCATCCCTTGGGCGCACTCTACAAACCGCCGGCCTCTCCTCCTCCCTCAGAGCCCCACCGCCGGAAACGCACGTCCAGAAGCGAAGAGAGGCCCGAGAAGGGAAAGGCAGCCGCCTCATCTTGTTCACACCCCAGACTCCCTGAAGGCACTTCTTCAAAATCCTCCATTTATCTGGTCATTAGATCTAATTAAATTCCTAAGACTTGGAGGCCTTATGAGGGGGTATTGCTTTTTCTCAACAATTAAAATGGAGGAGATTAAAAAATGCCCGAGATGCTTTGTCCTTGTCATGGTTAATTGGGGAGGGAGGAGAGGGGGAGGCAGAAAGAAGTTGACTTCCATGTATAGCCCCACCTCTCGCCCTAATAGGGACCCAAAGCAACTGACACGGCTCTCCGCCCTGCTTTATCATCCACACAACAGCCCTGTGAGGCAGTATATGGATGCCAGTCTCCACGAGGCACTCATCAATCTCCCTGAGAGTATGAGCTAGAGGCGAAAATGTGTGAGCCAGAGGCTAAAAAACTGTGAGCTAGCTCACACTAACTCAGCTTGGATGGACACACTGCTGGACCTCCTGATGGCCCCTGGTATTTCTGGCCACTGTGTGACACAGAGTGTTGGACTGGATGGGCCATTGGCCTGATCCAACATTGGCTTCTCTTATGTTCTTATGTCTGGGGCAAGGGATGCTCTGTATTCTTGGTGCTTGGAGAGGGGGCAACAGTGGGAGGGCTTCTAGTGCCCTGGCCCCACTGCTGGACCTCCTGATGGCACCTGGTTCTTTTGGCCACTGTGTGACACAGAGTGTTGGACTGGAGGGGCCATTGGCCTGATCCAGCATGGCTTCTCTTATGTTTATGTCTGGGGCAAGGGATGCTCTGTCTTCTTGGTGCTGGGGAGGGGTCAATAGTGGGAGGGCTCCTGGAGTTCTGGCCCCACTGCTGGACCTCCTGATGGCACCTGGTATTTTTGGCCACTGTGTGACAGTGTTGGACTGGAGGGGCCATTGGCTTGATCCAACATTGGCTTCTCTTATGTTCTTAACTGATCTCCAGCTGACCGAGATCAGTTCCTCTGGAGAAAATGGCTTCTTTGGAGGGTGGACTCTGTGGCATTATGCCTTGCTGTGGCCCCTCCCCTCCCAAATCCCATCCTCCCCCGGTTCCAAGTGTTTCCTAGCCCAGAGCGGGCAACCCGAGGGTAGGCTAGGTGAGACTGAGAGAGTGTGATTGGACCGGGGTCACCCAGTGAACTTCCATGGCACGAATGCGGATTCAGATCGGGGCCTCCCTGATGCTTGTCTGACACTCTGGCCATTGCACCACCTTGCCTGTCTTGACTGATTGACATTACTTGGGGGGGGGGCTCCTGCAGGGCCCCGGGCAGCCAGAGCTTCTCGAGCGTGGGCAGTGCCCAGTGGCTGCTTGGCTCAGACCTGGGCCGGAAGAGCAATGACAAGGGGGAAAGGGGTGGTCTGGAGTCACCATCGGCAACACCATACCCTTTCCTGAGGAACATAAGAGCAGAAGAGAAGCCAACTTTTGATCAGGCCAATGGCCCATCCAGTCCAACACTCTGTGGCACACAGTGGCCAAAAACACCAGGGGCCCTCAGGAGGTCCATCAGTGGGGCCAGGACACCAGAAGCCCTCCCACTGTTGCCCTCCCCCCAAGCACTAAGAATACAGAGCATCACCTGCCGTAGACCGAGAGTTCCTATCTATACCTTGTGGCTAATGGCCACTGATGGACCTCTGCTCCATATGTTTCTTCCAATTCCCTCTTGAAGCCACCTGTGCTTTTAGCCGCCACCACCTCCTGTGGCAGTGAGTTCCATGTGTTAATCTCTCTTTGGGTGAAGAAGTTTGGGTGAAAAAGTACTTCCTTTTATCTGTACTAACCCGACTGCTTAGCGATTTCATGGAGTGCCCACAAGTTCTTGTATTGTGAGAAAGGGAGAAAAGGACTTATTTCTCGACCTGCTCTGTCCCATGCATGATCTTGTAAACCGTGATCCAAGTACTAAGCAGGGCCGACCCTGCTTACCAGACAAGACCAAGCTAGCCTGGCCCATCCAGGTCAGGGTGGCTGCCATTACTTCTGTGCAGAAGGGCTGGCCTTTCAAGGGAGGTGCACGACAGCCCTTTGGGATTGTGTTCGCCTCTTCCTGGGCTCCCTCCAACCGCGCCACATGTTCCTCCCAACGAGGAACCTCAGGCTTGGTTTTGCATTCCTGTGCAGGTAAGACAGCCTTCACGTTCCTGGGATCCAAGATCACTAAGAAATCAACCCTGACTGTTCCCTGGAAGGCTAGAGACTGAAGCTGAAGCTCAAATACTTTGGCCACCCAATGAGAAGGGAGCACTCACTGGAGAAGAAGACCCTGATGCTGGGAAAGACTGAAGGTCAAAAAAGAAGTGGACGGCAAAGGATGAGGTGGTTAGACAGTGTCATCGATGCAGCGGACATGAAATTAAACAACCTCCAGAGGACAGCGGCAGACAGGAGGGCCTGGTGCAGTGTGGTCCATGGGGTCGCGAAGAGTTGGACTCGACTGTGCGACTGAACAACAACAAAGCAAGTAAGATTTCCGGGGCAAGGTACTTTCTGGGGATGTTTGGCAACTGGGAAGCTGTTTTGGAGCAGGCGAGTGAGTCTTCCCGGTGTCTGTTTCCAGGGGCCTCTTGAAAACCCCAGGGATCATTCATCCCCGACAACTTTCCATCTCCATGTTGGCTGCTGGGTGACAGATGAGGAAAAGGTGGGGATGAATTGCCAGGTGTCAGAGCAGTGCGGCGCAGAGCTTGATCTGTGGCACCGAAGGAGCTCTCTGCTGTGAGCTCCGCTCCCCGAACAGCAATCGAGGGTCGAATGACACCAGGGAGGGTGAAGCAGCACCGGATGGAGATGCAGCCAAGGCAGCCCATGCAAAGCTGCTCCCAGACAAACCCCAGGGCAGGCAGGGAGCCAACCAGATGGCCAGCGGTAGCCGGGTGTGGAACAATGCTTCCTCTAAGCTGTGAAGTCTTGTGAGCAAACATTCTCCTTTGTGAGCGACTGGCATTACAGTCATGAGCGAGCCATTTGGCTGCTGCATAAACCAGTTTGCTCCGGAGCCCTCCTTCCTGAGCCGAGACAAAAATGTGTGAGCCGGAGGCTAAAAAACTATGGGCGAGCTCACACTCACTCAGCTTAGAGGGAACACTGGTCTGGCGATCCACATCAAAGCCATTTGGAAATGACATCTGCCCAATACATTTTGGTGTCAGGGTTCAGTGCGCGGACTCTAATCTGGGAGAACCGGGTTTGATTCCCCACTCCTCCCCTTGCAGCTGCTGGATGACCTTGGGCAAGCCACAGTTCTGACAAGAGCTGTTCCTGGAAAAGAGCAGTTTGTGTCAGAGCTCTCCCAGCCCCACCTACCTCACAGGGTTTCTGTTGTGGGGAGGGGGAGGGAAGGGAAATTGTAAGCCGCTCTGAGACTCCTTTGGGTAGTGAAGGGCGGGGTATACATCCAACCTCCTCTTATTATTATTCTTCACCTAAGGAGCTGAGGGCCATAGACATTGTTCTGGCTTCCCTGTTTCATCCCCACACCACTGCAGCAAGGTAGTTGAGGCGAGAGAGCCCAAGGTTACCCAGAGAATCTTAGGGCTGAGAGGGAACTGGCACCCAGGCCTCCCACTTCCTAGTGCAGCTGCCTAACCACGTTGCCACCCAGCTGCGAGGCGAGAGAGCCCAAGGTTTCCCAGAGGATCTTAGGGCTGAGAGGGAACTGGCACCCAGGCCTCCCACTTCCTAGTGCAGCTGCCTAACCACGTTGCCACCCAGCTGCCCTCCCAAAGCGATTCCACTTGTCCCATGAGGCCTGCAGTGTCCAGGGACTGTGTGCATGTGTGAACGGACCATTCCAGTAGCAGAGCAGAGATCCCGTTTGGAAGGATGGCTGTGTGTCAGCAAGCTGCCAAAGGGTTTTTCTCTCTCTCTCTATGTATGCGCTTGACTGCTTTCACTTTCCCATGCATGCCTGTTGATGCGCTTAATTGCCTAGCTGCAGGAACGTCCATATCTCTCAAGGCCACAGGTGGTAGCTGCCGGGTAGTTGCTTGGGTGATCTCATGGTACAATCCATGAGAAGCAAATATGTTATGATTATCTAGAAACGTTGCTTCCCAGGCTCAATGGCGCGCGGGGGAAGTCCCGCAATTGGGCCCCAGCATTTTTGAATGTACTGTAATCTATTGTGCTCAATGTTCACCCCTCATTCTGAACAGTGATCCTGTTACTGCACCTATAGCTTCAAATAAAGTAAAACCTTTTCCGCAAGCGTGTACTTCATTGATGCTGTGGGAGTCTGACACTGTGACGTATTTCCCTGGGGACTGGGCTCGGCACTCAACGAAGCATCGAGGGAATCAGCATCCCTGAGGCAGGCCTTGCATGTGGACTTTACCTAGCAAGGTCGCCAACTCTGGGTTGGGAACCTCCTGGAGACTTCTGGGGTGGAGCCTGGGGAGGGCGGGGTTTGAGGAGCGGAGGGACCTTGTCAGAGTAGAATGCCACAGAGTCCGTCTGCCAAAGCAGCTGTTTCCTCCATGGGAAAGGACCTCTGTCGTCTTTGTTGTTGTTCAGTCGCACAGTCGAGTCCGGCTCTTCGCGACCCAATGGACCAGCTCACGCCAGGCCTGTAGTCTAGAGCCGTTGTAATTCTAGGAGATCGCCCGGTCCTATCTGGAGGTTGGCAACACTAGGACAACCCCCCCTTGCATTGAACTTGGAAAGGAGCGGGGTTTACATTGGGTTAGTTGGAGCCACTGGCTGGAAGGGGGTGGGCAGGATGAGCATGGGGCTCCTGCTTTTTCACGGCACTCCGACGCTTCGGAGGACCGAAGAGATCCGTTTGGGGTGAGCACTACCTGCGAGCCATCCGCTGTGCCCCAAAGGGTCCATTTCACGTCTCAGGGAGAGAATCAGAGCGGACGCTCAGTGGCGATCTGCAGCCAGTCCCTGAAAAGTATAATAAGGTCGTTTGTTCTTAGGGCTAAAGTGGCATCAGGAAAAAAACTTACCGGTAATTGTCTCCCGCTTTGGCGTCCTCTGTTGACACGGCACAGCACGTGCTGCCTGGCACCTTTGTGTCTTTGTGTCTTTGTACGCTGACAAGATGCTCTCACACCTTGTTAAGCATGTCTGAAGCAAGGCTCCCTCTAAGCTGTGGAGTCTGGCGACTGTATGATTATGATCCATGCCAATAAAGGTTTTGAACTTAAGCTGTGGAGTCTCGTGAGCAAAAATTCTACTCTGTGAGCTACTGGCATTAAAGTCGTGAGCGAGCGATTTGCAGGGGTCATGTCGTAGAAAAAGAGGTGCGGGAGCGCATTAGCATAACTCATTAGCATAACTCATTTGCATATGCCACTCCCCCTGACATCACCGGAAGTGTGTCAGAAGGCAACACCCACCGCTCAGGCTCCACTGGACTCTTTTGGATTGCTAGCTATTGGGGGGGGGGGAACGTGCAGATCTCACAGAGGAGGGAGAGCTTGTACCTGAAGGC
>NW_015170349.1:86707-97298 GCF_001447785.1 Gekko japonicus | reverse complement strand
GGTATGGCTACCAATTGGCGGGGGGGTGGGAACGTGCAGATCTGTCCTCGCAGTGGAGGGAGAGCTTGTACCTGAAAAAAAACTGGTCTTAAAGATGCCACTGGACTGTTTTGGACCGGGGGGCTCTGCAACTTACCTGGCTGCTTCTTGCTCTGACTGAGGGCTGCTGGGAGCAAGGGGTGGGGTTTGTTGCATGTGCCCATCCCCCTGGGCTCTTTAATGTCGGAGCTCCGCTCCTGTGCGCTCCTGCAGGAAATGACCCCTGCTTGTTACCATTGGACTCAGATGGTCTTTGTAATTTGTTTGAAGAGCATTTTCCCCTTAACTGGGGAAACGTGGAGAGTCGGGGGTACCTTCAACATGCCCAGGAGCCTGTTGTCCTCACTGGTGACTGTCTGGCCTCCCCAGGCACTGGACTGGAGAAACAGAACCTCCGGGGGAATGGCAGGTGGAGGGGGGCAGAGGATGGAGGGCAGGGGGTGGGGGGGGGTATGGAGGAAACGAGGAGCTACGGAGGAATGGAACTGGGGGGGGGGAGAACTGTGCCATCTGAGGATACGTTTGACAGGAATAAGAGGTGACAAGAGAGGCCAGACAAGGTAGTGCAGTGAACCCGGAGATGTCCCGGAGAATCAGGTGACCTTCGTCTGCAGCCAGGCCTCCTGAAGCACGGGGCGAAATAGAAATGATTCGCAACGATGCAGAGTCTTTGATGTGCTCGGCATGCCTTATCCCTAACTCCCCCCCCCTCCTGTCAGGTAGACTAGCAGTAAGGGACGCCTGGTCTAAAACCATCTGGAATGTCTTGAGATGCCAGCCTCCAGGTGGGACCTGGGGATCTCCTGCGATTACGGCTCATCTCCAAACTACAGAGATCCGTTCCCCTGCAGAAAATGGACTCTATGGCCTTGTACCCAACTGAGGTCCCTGTCCTCTCCGGGCTCAACCCCCCAAATCTCCAGGAGTTTCCCCACCTGGATTTGGCAACCCTAGGAATGACTCGGGCTCAGGTGTGTGGCCCAGGTAGGACTTAGTTTTTATTCTGTACCAGCTTTCAAGCTTCTTGGATTTACAAGCACAAGTCTCTAGTCCTCATTCTTCCAGCGGGAACTGAGCTGCTAAACTAAAGGTTGCTGTGGAAAGAGCGGCAGAGCAGCAGGATAGATTCATCGGTAGATTCATGCTCTGGAATAAGGCACTTTGGGGCCATCTTACCGCCATGGCTTTTTTTCAATGTTGAAAGGAAATAAGGTGGCGAACTGCACTTTCTGTGGGTCTTTTTGTGCTGCTGTTGATTCTAGAGATGGTTCAAATTCCGCAGTGAATGCGTTCAGCCGCCTAATTTACCTGGTTCAAAGGCTGCCGTCAGGGCGAGCTGATCTTCAGATCCGTTTGGTTCAGTGGCAAACAACTTCACCATCTTTCCCCCCCCCCTTTTAAAATATTTATACGCTCACCTTTCTCCCAAACATCGCAGGACCCAAAGCAGGCAACAGTATATAAAAAAACCTGTGATAAACATTACACAGATAATGTCAAAAAGATTAAAAACCAAACGAAGCACCCCTCCTGCCCCCACCAGTCGGTTATTCCCCTCTTGGATGGGCGGAGCTCAGGCTGCACCCAAAGGTCTCCCTGGGCCCCAGTGTGAGGGATGCCAACTCTGATTCCGAAAATTCCTGGAGATTTAGGGTAGAGCCTGATGAGCGCAGGGTTTGGGGAGGGAGGGAAGGACCACAGCGGGGCATAATGCCACAGGGTCCAGAGCCAGTTTGGTGTAGGGGTTAAGTGCGCGGACTCTAATCTGGGAGAACTGGGTTTGATTCCCCACTCCTCCACTTGCAGCTGCTGGATGACCTTGGGCAGGCCGTGGTTCTTTCAGAGCAGTTCTCTCAAGGGCAGTCCTTGAAAGAGTTCTCTCAGCCCTGGCTACCTCACAGGGTGTCTGTCGTGGGGAGGGGAAGGGAAAGGAGTTTGTAAGGAAAGGAGACTCCGAGTGAGGGGCGTGGTATCAATCCAATCTGTTCTTCTTCTCTTCTTCTCCAAAGCAGCCGTTTTCTCCGGGGGGACTGATCAATGCCACCTGGAGACCAGTCATACATTTATTTGTTTAATTTAAAGCTTTTTCAAAAGCACCATTAAAACATATGAACAATTAGAAATAACGTTAAAGATGATGGAATAATTCAATAAAAAACATACACAAATATTTATTTAATTCTTGGGACCTCCAGGCAGCACCTGAATCCCCCTGGTGCTTTGCGAGCACACACCCCCTTCCTACTAGGGCTGGGAAATGCCTGGAGATTTGGGCTGGACACTAGTGTGAGGGGGGCCATGGCGGCTCAGCGGTTAAGACGCTGAGCTGCAGACCAGAAGGTCAGTACCTCGGCAGTTCGAGACCCGAGTGCCACATGACGGAGTGAGTTCCAGTCCCTCTCCCAGGGTTGCTGTTGTGAGGTTTAAGATCAGAAAAGGGGGAGCCGTGCAGGGCACTCTTTGCATCTTGGAGGAAGGGTTCGGAAAATGTACTAGACAGAGACGATAGCGACTAGAGCGTTCTCGGTTCCCGTAGCAAAGAAACAACAAAAGGTTTTTAGTGGGCATTAAGGAAGGGACTTTCTTCTCGGTTATGGTTCTTAAACTGCCGGCAGCAGGCCCGAGAAACACGCCGGAATCATTTACTGTCCCCGTTTTCTGGCCCTGCTCAATCACTGACCCTTTTTTGGCCTGGGAGGGGGAGTCCCTTGTGAACCTTTTGCTCGCATCCGTTGTCCTCTTTCAAGGTTCAGCTCCTGCCCCAGGGTCACTAGTCCTCAAGGTAGATGTCCTCAGCACACATGAGCCTTCGGCTTGGAAACGGAGGTGAGCACCGCCCCCAGGGTCAGATTTAACTGGCTTTCAAGCAAGGGAAACTGTTGCCTTTACCTTTACTAGTATGAGTGGGGTTTGAGAAGAGGGAACTTGGGTATGATGCCAGACAATCCACCTTCCAAAGCATCTATTCCTTCCACAGAAACTGATCTCCAATGTCTGGAAATCAGTTGTAATTCCAGAAAATCACAAGACCCCCCCACCTGGAGGTTGGCAACCCCACTCTCTAGCCAAGTGGCAGTGGGAGAATTGTTATTTCAAAGTTGACATCATGTCCATCATGTAAAACCATCAGGTTTCCAGTGATTCCTAGAGCGACCCTGTGTCACTTTCAAGTTTCCCCTGGAAGTGATGTAGCAGTGCACATAATATCACGGCCTCTCCTGTCTCTGGCTCCAAAACCTCTCACTGGTTGCCAGGCAGGACCCAAACCCAAACCCTAACCATCACTAAGGGATACAGAAAAGAACAGTGAACTGTAGGATTAACCCCCCCCAAAAAAACCCCAAACATGGATGTGCCAGATGTTTATGGATGTGCCAGAGAGCCAGTTTGATGTAGTGGCTAAGTGCGCAGACTCTAATCTGGGAGAACCAGGTTTGATTCCCGACTCCTCCATTTGCACCTGCTGGATGACCTTGGGCAAGCCATAGATCTGTCAGAGGTGTTCTTGAAAGGGCAGTTCTGGAAAGAGCTCTCTCAGCCCCGCCTACCTCACAGGGTGTGGGGAGGGCCCTATCTGGTTTGTGGCAATGCACAGTCATGGAAGTTGATTGTGTGGACTGGGGGCTGTGCAGGGAACTAGTACAGCAACCCGTCAAACAGCCACAGGCAGTCAAACCGACCACCGAGAAACTGACTGCATGATCTCAGCCAACCAGTGATCAAGAATATGATCTGAACTGATTGCTGTTTGAGCTTCCCTGAACAATTCTTTACTTATCTGTGTTGTCTGCAAGTCCACCTTTTTATGTACCTACATCAAATAGACTCATTAACAATGCATAAAAGTAACAGGGGGAAATCAGCACGAGGATCGAGTCGAAAACGGAGCCCAGAATAGATTCCCGGCTTTGATTTGCACCAGGGAGAAGTGGTCAAGATGCAACATAGGATTTACATGTCCAGTTGGGGGGTCGTGTGGAAATGCCTTCCCCAACCATTTCCCCCCAGCCCTCCTGCAACACTCGGTCCGGTTCTGCAGGTGGAGCTCTAAGATCACAAGACTTCGGGCTGAGCCTCTGCCGGTCTGTGCTCACAACATGCCTGGCTCATCACAGCAACGACGGCTGGGCGTTTTGAAAATGACTCTTATGAAATCTCGCGCTTGATACGCTATCAATTTTTCCAGATGCCTTTTCAATATCTGTCTAGAGAACTCTATGAAATTACAGTCGTTACCACAGCTTGGCACCTGACAATATGGTGGCCCAAGAGGGAAGAAAAAAGACAGCCTGTGATTGAAAGGGGGGCTACGGATCCTGGCGCCAGGCCATACAGATCTTGGAGAGACAGCTGGGGAGAACCTCAGTCGTGCGAGGAGGCTGAGGCCCTCAGCTGCGAGTTCGTGGGCAGACGCTCTCTTAGGCCAGCCCGTCCAGAAACTGAAGGCACGCTGGGCCAGGGTCTTTGGAGCCATAGACAAGGAGCGCGCCTGTGATCGAATGCTCCTCCGGACAAACAGTGCCCTGCCCGATAATTAGGGTTGCCAGCTCTGGGTTCGGAAATTCCCAGAGATGGGGGGGGGAGCTGGGTAGAACCAGTGGAGGGTAGAGTTGGGGGAGGGGGAGAGACCTCAGCAGGGTGCAGGGCCATAGAGACCACCTTCCCCGGCAGACATGTCCCCCAGAGGGGACTGATCTCTATAGCCTGGAGATTAGTTGGGATTCTGGGAGCTCTCCAGCCACCGCCTGGAAATTGGCGACCTTACTGCCCCATGCAAAAGGACCACATGGGCTGTAACTGGCTCTTTCTCCTGACAGGCTAAGTTTGCTATGTGGATGATTTAAAAACAACAACAACAACGAAGGAACACTCAATCACGTCATAAGCAGTGTTCCCTCTAAGCTGAGTTAGCATGAGCAAGCTCACAGTCGTTTAGCCTCCGGCTCGCACATGTTTGTCTTCGCTCAGGAAGTAGGGCTCCAGAGCACACTCACTGATGCAGCAACCAAATTGCTCGCTCACTTTAATGTCAGTAGCTCACAAGGTAGAAGTTTTTCTCACAAGACCCCGCAGCTTAGAGGGAGCATTGGTCATAAGAGAACCAGTGTCATGTAGTGGTTAACAATGTCGGACCAGTACCTGGGAGAGCCAGGCTTACATTCCCACCCTTGCCATAGAAACTCACTGGGTCAGTCATAGTCTTTCAGCCTAACCTACCTCTACCTCACAGGGCTGTTGTGTTGTGAGGATAAAATGGAGGAGTCCCCAGTGGGGAGGCGGGCGGGGTATAAATGCTTTTTTAAAAAAGAAAAGAAAAGAAGTCCTGCTGGATCAGACCAGTGGTCCATCTGCCCCATCCTGCCGTCTCATGCAGCAGCCAACCAACTGCCCTGGGGGGCTGACAGCCAGCCGCCACCTCCCCAAGCGGCCAGGGGTCATTTCCTGCAGGAGTGCACAGGAGTGGAGCTCCGGAAGTAAAGAGCCCAGGGGGCGGGCACATGCAATAAGCCCCACCCCCTGCTTCCAACAGCCCTCAGTCAGAGCAAGAAGCAGCCAGGTAAGCTGCAGAGCCCCGCCCCAGCCCCCCAGCCCAAAACAGTCCAGTGGCACCTTTAAGACCAAGTTTTATTCAGGTACAAGCTCTCCCTCCTCTGCGAGGACAGATCTGCACGTTCCCCCCCCCCCAATAGCTAGCAGTCCAGTGGCGTCTGAGCGGTGGGTGTTGCCTTCTGACACACTTCCGGTGATGCCAGGGGGTGTGGCATATGCAAATGAGTTATGCTAATGAACTCCTGCACCTCTTTTTCTACGAAATGACCCCTGCAAGCAGCCATCTGAAAACAATGCAGCTGAGATACGGCTTTCCCACCCCAGTGAGAACAAGGCCCAGGGAGAGATTTTTGAGGGCCTGATCCTGACACTGCTTCCGTGTGGCCCGCAGCCATGTCATGCCAATAACGCATGAAGCCAGGCTGTGCGTGGGAGGGGTGTGAGGGCATGCCCCTTCTCCACGTTGCCTAGTTTCAGCAGAGACACAGGTTAAAGATGGGGGGGCCCCCTCTCCAGCCATTATCTAATCGGTGGTTATACCACAATGCCGAATTGTGACACGCCCGGGGAACAGAGTGAATGTGTGCACGGTGTGGCAACTCCCCATGGCTAATGGAGGTCGTGGATAGCGTTGACTGATGGCGACCCCGTAGGGTTCTCAAGGCAAGAGACGTTCAGAGGTGGTTTGCCATGGCCTGCCCCTGCATAGCAACCCTGGACCTTCTGCGGTGGGCTCCCATACAAAAATCCTAATCAGAGCAGACCCTGCTTGGCTTCTGAGATCTGGCAAGATCGGGCCAGTCTGGACCGTCCAGGTCAAGGGAAGAGTCATTCCGAGGTGGCTTGCTGTTACCTAAGGTAAAGATTTCCCTTGCTCGAAAGCCAGTCGAATCCGACTCTAGGGATGTGGTGCTCATCTCTGTTTCCAAGCCGAAGAGCCAGCGCTGTCCAAAGACTTCTCTGTGGTCATGTGGCTGAGGCACATGGAACCCTGTTACCTTCCCACCGAAGCGGTCCCTATTTATCTGCTTGCAATTTCTTGCTTTCGAACTGCCAGGTTGGCAGGAGCTGGGGCCAGAGACGGGAGCTCACGCTGTCCCGCGGCACTCGGGTCTCGACCTGCCGAACTACAGACCTTCCAGTCTGCAGCTCAGCATCTTAACCTCTGAGCCACCACAGCCCCTACAGTTTATATAGGGCTTGCAATCCGTGTCATACGCAGGGTGGACCGGGAAGGGCTTTATGCGCAGAGGCCATTAGCCAAGCGGCTCTTTACAAGGGAGTTAAGAAGACCGGCAAGACTCTGATGCTGAGCTATAGCATTAAACGAGTCTTCACCTTCCAGCGCTGTTGCTGCCACCCACACGACAGAAACCTAAAACAACAAGGTGTCCAGAACCGTACCTACCCGGGACAGCCTGAATCTGTGATGGGGGACCTGCTGCAGCCGTTCGTGGTTTCAGCCTTGAATGCTGCTGATAGAATGAGAACGGTGTGTGTGGGGGTGGTGGTGTATGGATGGAAGAGGAGGCTGTTCTTTCACCGGCTGCCAATGCGAGGGTGGGAAAAAGCCCGCTCCGTTTTGTATTCCACGTTTTCCTGTTTGGTGGGGGATTTTAAAATGCAGAACTCCTGGGCGCAAATGGAGGTATTAAAGGCCCATATTATCTTTACAGGTATAATCCCTCTTTTGAAATGGAATGAGGAGTTCCTGCACACACAAAAATGAATATAATTTTCTACCCCATGCTTGCCAAATGGAGAAAGCCACTGTGCGGTGGTGGAAGGGCTTTCTCTGTGTGTGTCCGTGAGTGTGTGTGCGCGTGGTGCGTGTGCATACAGCTGTGTCCAGCCTTTCCAGGCTATCGCTTGATAGCACGGCTGTGCAGCTGATGCTTAGTTTTTCCCCCTGCTGTCTTGACAGCACCGATCCATCTGCTCTAGCTGGAGCTCACGTCACATGGCCCTGAAGGTGAGTTTCTTTTTTTTCCTCCTGCAGCATCTCTTTGCATTGATTGGCGAGCAGAGGCACACTGGGTTAAACCTCTTTTCCACTTGTGGATTGCGCCTTCCCCCAATGCACAGTCTTCCTGTTGGCCCCGCAGGGCAGCCCAGGGCAAACATGCCCCCCGGTAGGGTTGCCAGCCTCCAGGTGGGGCCTGGAGATCTCCTGCTTTTACAGTTGATCTCCAGATTACCAAGATCAGTTCGCCTGGAGAAAATGGCTGCTTTGGAGGGTGGACTCTGTGGCACTGTCCTCAGCTGAGGCCCCTCCCCAGGCTCCACCTCAAAAATCTCCAGGGCTCTCCCTACCCACAGCTGACAACCCCACTCCCTGGCCTGCCTGGGTGGGCCCTCCTTCTGTGTGGGGTTGTCTCCTCCCACACAGTCTCACCCTAACCCTAACCTTGCTGTCTCCTGATTCCTCCTCTTGTGGTGGCTTGACTCCCTGGGGCACCGAGCAGGGCTTTCTTGGCACTGGCACCCTCCCTGTGAGGAAGAAGAAGAGGAGGAGGAGATTGGATTGATACCCCATGGCCCTTCACTACCCGAAGGAGGAGTCTCAGAGCGGCTGACAAGCTCCTTTCCCTTCCCCTCCCCACAACAGACACCCTGTGAGCAGTGTTCCCTCTAAGCCGAGTTAGTGTGAGCTGGCTCACAGTTTTTCAGCCTCCGGCTCACACATTTTTGTCTCAGCTCAGGAAGGATGGCTCCAGAACACACTAATTTATGGAGTAGCCAAATCACCTGCTCACAACTTTAATGCCGGTAGCTCACAAAGAGAATCTTTGCTCACAGGACTCTACAGCTTAGAGGGAACATTGCCTGTGAGGTAGGTGGGGGCTGAGAGAGCTCTCTCGAGAACTGCCCTTGAGAGAACAGCTCTGACAGGACTACGGCTTGCCCAAGGTCATCCGGCAGGTGCAAGTGGAGGAGTGGGGAATCAAACCCGGTTCTCCCAGATTAGAGTCCGCGCACTTAACCACTACTCCAAACTCCCACTTGGGAAATATCTGGAGATTTGGAGGTGGAACCTGGGGGAGGGCGGGGTTTGGGGAGGGGAGGGGCCTCAGCAGGGCACAGTGGCATAGAGCCCACCCTCCAAAGCAGCCATTTCCACCAGGGCAGCTATTTCTGCCATCTGGAGAGCAATTGTGATTCCCTCCCCCCCCCTTGAGGTTGGCAACCGCCCTTACGAGAGAGGGGGGCCTCTTAGCTTTTACCTTCTCCTTGGCCTTGTGGATGGCTCATCTGATGTTGGGTGGCATTCATGGGGTGGGTTGGTACCGAGTGCATTTCTGTCTTTAAACTGAAAGCCCCCAAGGCGGTTTGCAAGACACTAAAATCTGCCATTTTGGGCCGTCAAGTCGCAACCGACTTATGGCGACCCCACAGGATTTTCAAAGCGAGAGACGTTCCGAGGTGATTTGCCACTAAAATAAAAAATCAATCAAAGGCCAATAAGATACCATAAAAATCGAGTTACAAGCAATAAAATGCCTATAAAATACAAATGATCTGTTCCAAATCTTTGACGATGGGTCTTTAACTTCTGCTTTTATCCTCATTGATATGTTATCTAGTTATTTTTTTTTCCCCTTGTTTGATTGCCGGCTTTACGTGTGGTTTTATTTTTCATTGAGCATGGCTTTGAACAATATTTTTAGGAAAGTAACAGCTGCTCCGTCTGCCGGTTTCTCCATCCTCTCCCGTCCCGCCCCTCTGGTTTTCAAGCAACACATTTAGGGTTGCCAAGTGTTACATGTATCCGGAGCCGGGGACTCCCGGCTTGCTCTGGGAGTGCGCGCGCCACACGCACATCACCCGGAAATGACGTGACGACACCGGGTACGCTGGGGCGGGGGCATGACCATCCGAGGGAAAAACATAGAGTTTTCCCTCGGATGACCGTGGCCCTGCCCCCAGCGTGCCCGGCATTGTCACATCACTTCCGGGTGACGTGCACATCGGGGTGGGGTTCCCCCCGGGGCCGCTGGCAGGGAACGGGCCTCTGGGGTGGGGTTTTCCCCGCCCCCTGGGGGGACTTTGCAAGCCTAAACACATTTGTGTACATATTCAAACAGGGGCTCCCCATCCCAGTCAGCCCGGGGGAGCTTTGGGAGTTCTGAGAGCAGAGAGTGTGCGTCACCACAAAACGGCTGCCTCGGGGACCAAGGCCAGCCATCGAACAGGGGCACTGAGGTCAATGACAAAGTGTTGGGAATTGCAAGCCAGGCACCCTCCTAACAATGGAAGTCACCAGTTCCGAACGGGCACTCCCTGGAGACACAGAGGTTGTCATGCCCTCTGGGTTCTTCCGAAGCACCTCCTGCCCTGGTGGGGTGGAGGAAAGCCCGTATTGGCTTCAAGGGAGAAAAAAGATGGGTACCTGTCAGAGGGAATCACACACACACACCCGTGGGTACCATTTTGGGGATCCCAGCGTTCAGGGCTTTTTTTGTAGAAAAAGCCCAGCAGGAACTCATTAGCATAATAGGCTACACCCAGCAGCAGAAACCATTAGCATATTGGGCCACACCCCTGACTGTACCACTCATTATCATATCAGGCCACACCTCTGTGTTACCAGAAGTGTGGTCATCCAGCCACACCCACCTTTCACTTCTTATTCTGTTTACCTTGTCTGTTGTCAAAACTCAGGACCTTTTTTGGTAGCAGGAACTCCTTTGCATGTTAGGCCACACACCCCTAATGTAGCCAATCCTAATGAATTTCTGCTGTTGGGTGTGGCCTGTTATGCTAATGAGTTCCTGCTGGGTGTGGCCGACTTGGGAGCCAGCCGGAACTCCGTTCCTGTGCGTTCCTGCCCAAAAATAGCCCTTCCAGCGTTAATAAATCAGGGGATGTTTTGAGAGCTAGAAATTTCATATTTTGGCAGTGTTTTGATTTTATTCTTAAAGTCCATTTTTTGGGAATGTGTCTGGGGTGTGGAACTTTTCCCCACCCATACTCTGGTTTTATATATATATATATATATATA
>NW_015170349.1:80436-86683 GCF_001447785.1 Gekko japonicus | reverse complement strand
TATATATATATAATGTGTGTGTGTGAGAGAGAGTGCATGTGAGGACATACATGCTACTTGTATGTGCAGCTGGAAGTCATGGCGACCTCTGGTGACTGACCCCTAGTGGGGGCCTGGAGGATATTCAGAGACTTTGAGTAAGGCCTGCCCCCACCTCCCACTTCTGGTATTCCAAGGAGGTCTCCCATCCAAGTACTTGCCAGCGTTGACTCTGCTTAGCTTTGGAGATCGGGCTCGCCTGGGCTATCCAGGTCAGAGTGACACACCCTGGCTTTGTCTCATCATCCGGTCTACCCAGGGTGACGAAGTGTCAGCTACACTGCCATTGTATGTGGGGAGGGGTGGGAGGCGGCTGGGTGAACATCTGAATGTGCTGGAACGTTAACTTCCACTCCTTCTCGCTGAAGTCTTATCTGTGTAGCCGGGCGCCTGACCTTGGTGCTTCGGGCGTGTTGCTGTGCCTGGGAATGTGAACCTGTTAGTTTAGGCGCAACCCGTTTGCACCTCTGATTGGCTCGGCTCCATCAGGGGACCCCACTTTGAGCGCAGTATATCTTCTCTCTCTCTCCCGCCTTTAGGGTTAGCTCTAACATGGAATGTATGCACAGATGACCTGCCCTTACTGTACTCAATAAGCTTGAATTCAGGGCTATTTTGGGGCAGGAACACACAGGAACGGAGTTCCGGCTGGCTCACGAGTTGGCCACGCCCAGCAGGAACTCATTAGCATAATAGGCCACACCCAACAGCAGAAACTCATTAGGATTGGCTACATTAGGGGTGTGTGGCCTAACATGCAAAGGAGTTCCTGCTACAAAGAAAGCCCTGGGTTTTGACAACAAACAAGGTAAACAGAATAAGAAGCGAAAGGTGGGTGTGGCTGGATGAGCACACTTCTGCAAACATGGGGGTGCGGCCTAATGCGCTAATGAGGGGCGCTGTCAGGGGTGTGGCCTAATATGCTAATGAGTTCCTGCTGTTGGGTGTGGCCTATTATGCTAAGGAGTTCCTGCTGGGCTTTTTCTACAAAAAGAGCCCTGATTGCTTGATCCTTTCGAAGAAATGTCATTGAGACTGATGGCTGTGAGACTCTGACGCCAGGTCTTCCGGTTACCCGCCCGGGGCCACAGGGCTAGGGTTGCCAGTTCTGGGTTGGGAACTACCTGGAGGTGGAGACAGGGGAGCGCAGGGTTTGGGATGGGGAAGGACCCCAGAGGGAGACAGTGCCATGGAGCCCATCTTCCAAAGTGGTCCTCTCCCCCAGGGGAACTGATCTCTGCTGTCTAGAGATCAGTTCTCATTCGGGGGAGGTCTCCAGGCCCCACCTGGAGTTGTCAGCCTTAGCCACCACCCACCACCCCCACTGCTCCTGCTTGGCAGAGGGAGCAGCAGGAACAACGTTGGGGTGGGGGTGGGACTGGCATTGCACTGACACCACCACGTGTCAAATTCGCTGTTCTTTTAACATTTCACAGCTCCTTTGTCACGGCAACTGGGGAGAGGGAATGGAGGAAGACGGAGCCATAACACTTTCATTTCCTGAGGTGGCTTTGATGTGCCAGACCCCTTATCTCTCCTGAGAAGTTTTAGTGTCCTTGAGTCTCATCTTACTGTGCTTGCTATTGTTCTACAGGTTGGGGGGATGGCACCAAAGAGGGGTGGTTAACCGTTACATTTGGCGGGTGAAATCCCAGGGGGTGGTTGATTCTGAACCTTTTGGGGCCTTTGCTTGAACCCTGTATATCTATCAATTTCACGCCTTTACGTTCAGTTCTAACACAGCCAGTGTACAGGCTGGATCCTATCAATGTCTCAATAAACTTATCATTCCTCAGAGTGAATGTTGTTGGAAACTGATTTATCCATGAGTCTGACACCACTTCACTTCTGGTGCAAACACAGAATTTATGTCGAGGATCTCTAAGGATCACTGAAAGCTCTATGATTCTTCATGCCCCACCATGTTCCAGTTGGAACCAATGCTCAAATAAATTTTTAGCATCAATAAATAAACCAATGCCATTAACAAATGATTGACGGTGTGTTGCTGCTAGTAAGATCATTCATTTGAGCACAGGTTCCGACTGGAAGGCTGCGATATAATTGTGACCGTGAAGAAGATCTGGAAACATGTGTACAGCCCGGGATGCATGTCGTCGCTTCATCGACACTTTTTGAGTCTTCAGAGACTGTCACTTTATCAACAGATTGAGTCTTTAGAGACTGCTGTACATCATCATTCATTCAGTTCTTAGAGACTGTCGGCACTAGATTGGCTCGTGGTCTTTATTGGAATTCATCTGCATTTAGCCTTGTTGCTTTTTTCAGTGTGAGAGGACTGAATTGTGTTGCATTCTATCATGCTGACACTGGAACATACAAGAGTGCCTTTGGTATGATCCCAGCAGGGGGTGGCCAGCCCTGATTACAAAGAAGCCGCTGCTGAGGACAGGGATTCTTGCTCTGACCCAATCAGGGAGTGGGTGGGGATGCTGGGAAAACGAACAGGAACACCCCCAAGGAACGCAAGAATGAAGCAGACAAGGACAAGGAGGCTTAGCAGAAATAGGGGCGTCTTGCCAACTGAAAACCCCAGCTGAACCCTCGATACAGGGGAAATATGTGGCAAGCATACAGTTATAAACAGTCTTCAGTATATCAATAGCAAATGCATAAACACACAGGAATGAAGCAGGAAATAATTGATAGTATAATAAATACATAACGCATCAAACAGGTGTACAAAAGGAATTATGACGCATGACAGACAGACGGATTTCCAGCCATGCTCCGTTTGGAGTGGCTCTCTTTCGAATATTTCTGCATGGTTTATTATTTTTATTTATTTATGGGGAACATTAATATCCCACCTTTCCTCTTGGCTCAAGGCGGCTTACAACAATAGTTTTAAAAGACCCCAGCAAAAACCAGAGTGAAACAGCAAACCCCAAATCCCTCTCCAAAGGTGCCGGCCATGAACAAGAAGAAGAAGAAGAAGAGAATGGATTTATACCCCACACTCCACTCAGAGTCTCAGAGCGGCTTACAATCTCCTTTCCCTTCCCCTCCCCACAACAGACACCATGTGAGGTAGGTGGGGCTGAGAGAGCTCTTTCGAGGACTGCTCTTGAGGTAACAGCTCTGAGAGAACTGTGGCTTGCCCAAGGTCATCCAGCAGGTGCAAGTGGAAGAGTGGGGAATCAAACCCGGTTCTCCCAGATTAGAGTCATCGCACTTAACCAACTACACCAAACTGGCTCTGTCTCTCACACACACACACACCCCGAAGCCCTGGGGAACAGGCGGGCCTTGTGGCACCTATCTCCGAGTAGGGGGCTGCTCTCCAGGGAGCCCCTCCTCCCATTGATCTGGTCCATTTGTAATTTTCCAGACAGCCTCCCATTCAAAGCAAGGAGCCAAAGAAGCTCTCGCCCATGCTGTGTAGGGGGGCCAGGTGGCCCTTCCTCTTGAGACCCAAGTGCAAAGAGGGCCGTGGTTCTCCATCATACGCCCCTCAAGGGTTTTCTTCGCCATTGTCCTTACTTGGTTCCATTGCTTCATGGGGGTCTTCATGAGACTGAACAAGAAGGCTCAAGCCATAGACCAGGGGTGGCCAAACTGTGGCTTGGGAGCCACACACAGCTCTTTGACACCAATTGTGCGGCTCCCGGCAGGGTGGCTGAAGAATCAAAGTTTTTTAGCCTCCGGCTCACACATTTTTGTCTTAGCTCAGGAAGGCTGGTTCCAGAGCAAGCTAATTTATGCAGTAGCCAAATCACTCGCTCACAGCTTTAATGCCAGCAGCTCACAGAGTAGAATTTTTGCTCACAAGACTCCACAGCTTAGAGGGAACATTGGCTGGTGGGGAAACTGACCGCTATACTGCAAGGATCTTGCTCTGCCTGAGTTCAGGCAGTTCTCCTAATCTTACAAAGGGTTCGGTGGGTTGCAAAGAATTTGCCATACCAACAGGGAAACCAGGATGGAACGTGTGGGAACCTACGCGCGCACACACATACAAACACATACACAAACATACCCCTTTACCACCCACCTTCCTTTGTATCTCTCATCTGCACAAGCCTTCAATATTTCATGAGACCCAGATGCTTAATAATGAATGGGAAACATGTTTACAGAGAAGTATTTCTCACTGTAGATATAATAGACCACCTCCCTGGACCTGTTCTCCGCTCCGACTTACATATCCCCCCTGATTGTCAGCTTGCCGAACAATCTTCCCTGGCCATCTGTGGGAGCCTCAGGAAACATGTTTGTATGCAAACGACGAGTATAGGGATGCAGGAGGAAAAAGGGGATGTGGGAGGGTTCGAACGCACGAGCCCTTCGGAGCGGAGTCCAGAGTCAGCCCGTCAGAATTTCTCTTGGGCCCAGAATGACTCAATGCTAGGCCTGTACTTGGCCAGGTTTCTCTCCCCCCCCCCTTTCTCCGCATTAAACTTTGTTGGTCTTAAAGGTCCCACTGGACTCAAACTTTGTCCCCTTTCTCAGAATTATCAGTTTATGAAGAACGGGGAATCAGGAGAAATAGATGCGGGAGGTTCCTGCAACACCAAGGGGGGGGGTCTGCCTCTACTCCTGACTCTCTGCAATGGAAGCTTTCAAGAGAAGAGGAAAAAGAAGAAGAAGAAGAAGAAGAAGAAGAAGAAGAAGAAGAAGAAGAAGAAGAAGAAGAAGAAGAAGAAGAAGAAGAAGAAGAAGAAGAAGAAGATGATGATGATATTGGATTTGTACCCCGCCCTTCACTACCCAAAGGAGTCTCAAAGCAGCTTACAATCTCTGTTCCCTTCCCCTCCCCATAACTAGGCTTGCCAAGTCCCCCCCAACATGCACGCCGGCGGATCGGGCCCCGGGGGGAACTCCACCCCAACGTGCATGTCACCCGGAAGTGATGTGACCACGCCGGGCACACTGGGGGTGGGGCCACAGTCATCCTGGGGGGGGGGGGGGGGGGGGGGCTCTGCAACTCACCTGGCTGCTTCTTGCTCTGACTGAGGGCTGCTGGGAGCAGGGGGTGGAGCTTGTTTCATGTGCCCGCCCCCTGGACTCTTTACTGCCGGAGCTCCGCTCCTGTACGCTCCTGCAGGAAATGACCCCTGGTCGTAAGCTGCCTTGGGCTTCATAACTGAAGAAAGGTGGCTAATAAATGTTTTAAATAAAATATATTGTGGATGAAGACAGAGCCAGAGTAGTCTTTTCCCGAGACCTCCCTTGATATGAAAGGTTCAAATTTCTGCTCAGGTGAGGTGCAACTGAAGCATCTCACTTGTATGTGTCAGTTGAAGAAGACCTTGACGGTGGCTTTTGCAACTTGTTAAGCATCTCAGCGCTGGTGCCCTTGATTCCCCAAGCAGACTTTGCTCCTGAGCTATTGGGGTCATTGGACTCTTCCGCATTCTCTTTTTCCTTGTTCACATGTCCCTATTGTTTTTTTTTTGGGGGGGGGCTACAGGAGGGATGGGCACAAACTTCATTTTTGCAGTTTGGTTCACGGTTCAACTGAACCACAAACAAATACGAACAGGGGGGTTTGGTTTGCAAACTGATCCGGTTCGTATCGGTTCATGAGCCATTTAAAGTTCAAACCCCTGCTTTCTGCTCCCTGCTGCTTTTTGAGGGGAGCGGAAAGCAGGGGTTTAAATGGCTCCCAGCCATTTAAACCAAACAGCTGAGTGGTTTAAACCCCTGCTTTGTGCTCTTCACAAACCACCATGAACTGCATCAAAATATGTAAAAGTTCGTGGAGGTTCTTCAGTTCATGAACATTGCTTCGCGAACCACAAACCGCCCAAAATTCATGACGAACTTTAGTTCATCAGCTGGCTCATGCCCATCCCTACCCTTCAATGAACTGAAATCTGGCAGCCATACCCACATTTGTTTCAAGTACCCCATCATCCTTTTGCTGAAAGAGGAATTTCTCACCTGGTTCTCTTGCCCAGTTGGCCCGCTCTTAGCACAAAGCCAGTCCTGTCTGGAAATGAGACTTCCCAGAACTGCTCTTTCAATATTTTGAAACATTTTTTGATGGAAACTCCATTCTTGTCATTGACAGATCCACTTCGTATCGGTTCATGAGCCATTTAAAGTTCAAACCCCTGCTTTCTGCTCCCTGCTCCTTTTTGAGGGGAGCAGAAAGCAGGGGTTTAAATGGCTTCCAGCCATTTAAACCAAACAGCTGAGTGGTTTAAACCCCTGCTTTCTGCTCTTCACAAACCACCATGAA
>NW_015170349.1:77456-80331 GCF_001447785.1 Gekko japonicus | reverse complement strand
TTCATCAGCTGGCTCATGCCCATCCCTACCCTTCAATGAACTGAAATCTGGCAGCCATACCCACATTTGTTTCAAGTGTCCCATCAGCCTTTTGCTGAAAGAGGAATTTCTCACCTGGTTCTCTTGCCCAGTTGGCCCGCTCTTAGCACAAAGCCAGTCCTGTCTGGAAATGAGACTTCCCAGAACTGCTCTTTCAATATTTTGAAACATTTCTTTGATGGAAACTCCATTCTTGTCATTGACAGATAGAATCCAGACAGCGCATTTTGGTGGCAATTATTTCCTTTCCCAGGTACACAAAAGTCCCTTGGCCTTGTATCTTTATCACGCCGTATGAGATGTGCTCTAATTGCCCTCAGACGTCCTACCTGGAGCGAGCCTTAATACATAATTACATAGCATTAGCACAGAGACTGGCATGACAACCACCTTGGATAATCACAGAGAGCAAAGGTTGCTGCTGGTCTCTGGAATATAATAGACGTTTTAACGGTGCCCTTATTTCCAACCCTGGGAGCCTAGCGTAGGTTCTGTTTGAAGCAACATTTTCAGGATAACACAGACTCCATTTCGACGCTCCTCCCAGGTGACTTGCCCCCTTCCGGGACTCAAGTGGCGACCTGAAGAATACACCTCTTGCAAAGACATTAGCCTTGCTTTATTGCTAAGATGGGATCGGGACAGCAAACAAGGGAAATGGCTGTCACAAAATGCTTCCTCTCAGCGGGCTGTCCAGGCAATGTTCATGGCATGACCCAAATCCTTTTCTCTTCAGAACTCTGGTGAGAAAGCAGATGCTTACCGCCTTTAGACACTTCAGCCAAAGCTCTCAGACTGCATTTCCTACTTCCCTTATGGGGGTGGAAAGTGCCTTCAAGTGGCAGCCAACTTATTTATCTATTTGGATTTTTATCCCACCCACCCCTTGATGGGCTCAGGGCGGGTTCCACCAGTGTACATAAGCACAACAATGTAAAATACTATACGATTAAAACATTAAAACATACAGTTCTAATAATAGTACCGGGAATAAGTTTCTCAGAGATCTGTAACGTTTAGGATCTCAGACCCAGACTGTAAATAGGAGCCGACCCAAGCTGTAAAATGGGGTCCAACCCAAGGAGGGGGACGTCTGCTGCCTCAACCGAAACCCCGGCGGAAGAGCTCTGTCTTGCAGGCCCTGCAGAATTATAATAAATCCCACAGGACCCTGATCTCAGTCAGGAGCTCATTCCACCACGCAGGGGCCAGGGCTGAGAAAGCCCTGACCCTGGTCAAGGTAAGTCGGACGTCCCTGGGGCCGGGAACCACCAGAAGATGTTGACTGGTGGACCTTAGTGCTGTATGGGGCTCCTATGGGGAGAGGCGGTCTAGAAGGTATGCTGACCCCTGGCCATAGAGGGCTTTCAAGGTAAGTACCAACTTACTTATGGCGGCCCGTGGTGGGGCTTTCAAGACAAGAGATGCTGAGAAGTGGTTTGCCATGGCCTGCCTCTGCATAGTGACCCTGGGCTTCCTGGGTTGGTCTCCCGTCCAAGTACTAACCAGGGCAGACCCTGCCCAGCTTCCCAGATCTGATGAGATCAGGCTAGCTTGAGTCATCCAAGTCAGGGCAATGGTTTACACACGGCAGTCAAAAACTAGACCGCAAGCATATACAAGTACACTTGATACACAGATCTAGGCATGCAATCTGTGTAAATGCCCTGCCTCTGCATAGAGACCCAGGGCTTCCTTGGTGGTCTCCCATCCAAGTGCTAACCAAGGCCGACCCTGCTTAGCTTCCGAGACCCGACAAGACCAGGCTACAAATATAGCCACTAATCGCTTCTATTTAAGGCTGCACCGGGTGGCGTGCTGTTTCCGTTGTTGGTGTGAAAATAATGACGCCCAACCAATATTCATTCATTCATTCATTCATTCATTCATTCATTCATTCATTCATTCATTCATTCATTCATTCATTCATTCATTCATTCATTCATTCATTCATTCATTCATTCATTCATTCATTCATTCATTCATTCATTCATTCATTTGTTCAGGGTGGTAAAAACCAGGGAGTTGTTCAGGGTAGTGAAAACCAGGGAGGATTGTGAGGCACTCCAAAGGGATCTGTCAAGGATGGGCAAGTGGGCGTCAACATGGCAAATGGGGTTCAGTGTGGCCAAGTGCAAGGTGATGCACATTGGAGCCAAAAATCCTAAATATAAATACACATTGATGGGGTCTGAACTGGCAGAGACTGATCAAGAGAGAGATCTTGGAGTTGTAGTAGATAACTCACTGAAAATGTCGAGACAGTGTGTGACTGCAATAAAGAAGGCAAATGCTATGCTGGGGATTATTAGGAAGGGTATTGAAAACAGATCAGCCAATATAATAATGCCCCTATATAAATCAATGGTGAGACCTCATTTGGAATACTGTGTGCAATTCTGGTCACCACACCTTAAAAAGGATATTATAGCTTTGGAAAAAGTGCAGAAAAGGGCAACTCAAATGATAAAAGGGTTGGAACACTTTCCCTATGAGGAAAGGTTAAAGCACTTAGGGCTCTTTAGCTTGGAGAAAAGACGACTGAGGGGTGACATGATCGAGGTTTATAAGATTATGCATGGGAAAGAGCAGGTAAAGAAAGAGGTACTTTTCTCCCTTTCTCACAATACAAGAACCCGTGGGCACTCCATGAAATTGCTGAGCGGTCGGGTTAGAACGGATAAAAGGAAGTACTTCTTCACCCAAAGAGTGATTAACACATGGAATTCACTGCCACAGGAAGTGGTGGCGGCTACAAGCATGGACAGCTTCAAAAGGGAATTAGATAAGCATATGGAGCAGAGGTCCATCAGTGGCTATTAGCCACAAGGTATAG
>NW_015170349.1:69979-76363 GCF_001447785.1 Gekko japonicus | reverse complement strand
TAGACTCTCCGTAGCAGCAGGAAAGAGCAAGAGTCCAGGAGCCCCTGAAAGACTAAGGCAATTTCTGGCAGGGGAGGAGCTTGTGTGAGTCACCGCCCACTCCTCCAGACATCATGCTGCTTTATAGGCTATCAGATTTCTCGACATGCTGATGTGATGGAGGGCAAATTAATCTAATTCAGCCTGCGGGTCCTGCTTCTTAAGCTGATCCCATGACATGAATGATCTTAGCCAGGAAGACAAGGCAAGCAAAACCCATTCAGGAAAAAAGTTTGTTTAGTCTGTGAACAGTCATTTCCTAGGCATGGTTGCTGGGAGTTGGACACCTCTTCATGCGAAGGACAACGGTCACAAAAACCAGTTCCTCTTTTGGCTCAGCCCTATCTGTATTTTGGTGGGCAGACCAGTGTTCCCTCTAAGCTGAGTTAGTGTGAGCTAGCTCAGAGTTCGTTAGCCTCCGGCTCACACATTTTTGTCTTAGCTCAGGAAGGAGGGCTTCAGAGCAGACTAATTGATGCAGCAGCCAAACTGCTTGCTCCCAGCTTTAATGCCAGTAGCTCACAAAGTAGAAATTTTGCTCACAGGACTCCACAGCTTAGAGGGAACATTGGTGCAGGCTGGCATTATTTTATGGCCAAATCCACAGGAGCGAGGGCTGATTATTCGAGTGGCTGAAATGCGGTGAAAGGATAAGGAGGCAACTCCGTGAGACACCTGGTTGCCCTGGAGAACGGGGTAAGAGGCCACGGGCGTGTGACTATTCATTCATGGAAGAACTCTCCAAGCACATTTTCACGTGCCTTGGAGCTACCTTGTCCTAGGGCAAGTATGGTCACTGCAGAGTGTGCTGTGTATATAAAGCACCCTGAGTGATGAGAATAGGGCAAAACCGAAGGAGGAGACCACAAGGGAGAAGGACTAGCTTGAAAGGACAGGGGCCCGTTCGCGGGGAGGGCGGGGTATAAATGCAATAAAATAAATACTTCAATTCCGCAGGGTCTGCAAAGACGAGCCTACCCACATCGCGCTCCTTCCGCAGCCCTTTCGTTTGCTCTCTCGCACCTCCTCCGGTTGCTTCTCTTCCCGTGGAGCATTTATCAAATTGAGGAATGACACTGTCAGCCCAAGGAAAGAAGAAATGGGATGGCAGCTCCGTATGTGTGCGTGTCTTGTGTGTGTGTGCGCGTGTGTGTGCTCGAAGCCCTCCCCGACAGGAGAGAGGTACTGCAAAGCTCAAGGGCACCTGCCAAGGTCATGGACGCAGAGACCGGCCTGGAAGGGCTTCCCACCTAGCATGTGTAGCAGGCCTCTCCGTGTCTCTTCCAGGGCTGCAGGGGACCTTCAGCGGCAGAGCTGGCTTGGCAGGATGGCGACGAGAAAGTGGGAAAGTCCGGCCAGAGGCAAAGGAGGCTCTGGGAGCCCTCTTTCACAGTCTCAACCCCCGCTCCCCGAATCAGCCTTTTGAGAAGACCCACATCCTGTATCAGTGACAGGAAGGATTTAGAAGCAATAGGGTTGCCAGCTCTGTGCTGGGAGATTCCTGGAGATTTGGACAAAGAAGAAGAGTAGGGTTTCTAATGCCCCACTTTTCTCGTCCTTAAGGGGTCTTAAAGTGGCTAACAATCACCTTCCCTTCCTTCCCGGTCACAGACGCCTTGTGAGGCAGGTGGGGCCATCAGAGCTCCGAGAGAGAGCAGTGTGACTGGCCTGAGGTCACCCATCAGGCTTCATGGGGAGGAGGGGGGGAAATCAAACCCTCTTCTCCAGATGAGAGTCGCCACTCGTAACCACAACACCACGCTGGGAGTGGATCTCGGGGAGGGAAGAGCAGGGCCATGAGTGACAACTCTGGGATAGATTAGGTGAAGGTAAAGGATTCCCCTGCTCGAAAGCCAGTCGAATCTGACTCTAGGGGGCGGTGCTCGTTTCCAAGCCAAAGAGCCAGCACTGTCCGAAGACATCTCCGTGGTCATGTGGCCGGCATGACTAGACTCCGAGGCGCACAGAACGCTGTTACCTTTCCACCAAAATGGCACCTATTTATCAGCTTGCAATTTCTAGCTTTCAAACTGCAAGGTTGGCAGGAGCTGGGGCCAGAGACGGGAGCTCACTCCATCACACGGCACTCGGGTCTCAAACTGCCAAACTACAGACCTTCCAGTCTGCAGCTCAGCGTCTTAACCTCTGAGCCACTGCGGCTCCTATTGGGATAGGTTATTCATGAATAAATCCTAGTTCTGCTCCTACATTCAGCCACTGTTATAACTCACATATTTGAAGTGGCTCTGTGGTGGGTAAGAGTTTAAGATGCTGAGCTGCAGACTGAAAGGTCGTTAGTTCAGCAGTTTGAGTCTCGAGTGCCGCATGACGGAGTGAGCTCCCGTCTCTGGCCCCAGCTCCTGCCCACCTAGCAGTCCGAATGCAAGACATTGCAAGTATATAAATACGTACCGCTTTGGTGGGAAGGTAACAGCGTTCCGTGCGCCTCAGTGTCTAGTCATGCGAGCCAAATGACCATGGAAACATCTTCGGACAGTGCTGGCTCTTCGGCTTGGAAACAGAGATGAGCACTGCACCCTAGAGTCAGATTCGACTGGCTTTCGAGCAAGGGAAACCTTTACCTTTGCCTTATCTTTACTTCCTAAGAGATTTCTATGCTGCCTTTGCACCCAATCCCCCTAAATGGCAAACGATAAAACATTTCAAACATTAAAAAACCCACATTTAAAATACACACATATCAAATATTTAAAACGATTACATAAAACATGCGCACTCATACACACACAAGACACACACATGATATTAGCTGTGAAAGATAAATGGAACTTCTACCTTCAGTGGCAGTGTATCTCTGGGAATCATGTGTTGCAGATGAAGAAGAATAGACTGGATTTATACCCCGCCCTTCACTACCCAAGGGAGTCTCAGAGCGGCTGACAAACTCCTTTCCCTTCCCCTCCTCACAACAGACACCCTGTGAGGTAAGTGGGGCTGAGAGAGCTCTGACGGAAACTGCTCTTTTTCAAGAACAGCTCTTATCAGAACTACGGCTTGCCCAAGGTCATCCAGCCAGCTGCGAGTGGAGGAGTGGGGAATCAAACCCGGTTCTCCCAGATTAGAGTCTGCGCACTTAACTATTACACCAAACTGGCAGAGAAAGCTTCTGAACTCCCTTGGGGGTGTCTGCTTGGTCACTATTAGAAACCAGGAGCTGACCTAGATGACAATGAGTCTGATCCCGCACAGTGATTGCTCCATTCTTCTCTGCATTTTGAAAGGTGGCCGTGACGCCAGTGCCCTTCACAAACCACGCAAGCCGGCCTTTTAATGCCAGGGTCTGTGCCTCTAAGATTGCCCCCGCAGCGAATAAGACTTGATCTATCACAAAGAAGGAGGGAGCGACTTTCAAGAAGACAAGCTCTGAATCTGGAGGTCTTTGGCGTTCTGAGAAGGAAGCGTTCCTTTCTGCCACGGCGATGGCCAGTCTCTGTGGTTTTGCTTGAACGTTACTAGTTTACCGACTGTCATACGTCTTTGAAGGCAAGAAGGCATGGAAAGATGTCCCTTTATTTCTTGAGAGCTGACGTTAAGGAGAAACGCAACAGTTCAGAAGGAGCTACACGAAGGTAGAGAGAGAGAGAGGGAGTATATGTGTGTGTGTGTGTGATATATTTTTATCCTAAAAGCAAAAGCAGGGACAAAATCCTTAATAAAATATGTTCCTCTTGAGGCTGGGGCGGGGGGAGTGGAACACTCGGCAGCACAAAGCCATTTTTGAAGGCACGCGGACAGGCACACCACGACACGCTCGTCCCAAAGTGCCGCCGCGAAAAAGTCAATGCCATCAATAAAATCAACCCCGGTAAAAGCCGCACAGCTTGGCTCCCGGCTCCAGCCGAAAGGAAACATTTTCAGCAGCCTCTGCAACACGCTCCGCGCACAAAGGCCTCCTCCCGGGGAGCCAGCGGGACAAAGGCCAACCGGCCCCGGAAAAAGGAAGCCACGGGAATAAATAACATTCGGAGAGAGCCCCGTCCCTCCGGCGGCCACGGGGGCTGAGGAGGCAGCTCTGGCACCGGGCCACGTGAGCCACGACCCCTCAAAGGGCAGAGACCGCTAGCTAGTGTTGCCAACTCTGGGCTGGGGAGGGTGGAGCCTCATCCTGTGGCCTGGGACCAGCGTCTCTGGGGAGAGGAGGAGCTAGGGGTTTGCTTTATTTATTTATTTATTTATTTATTTTATCAGATTTATATACCGCCTTCCCCAGATGGGCTCAGGGCGGTGTCCAACAGTTAAATAATACACTTAGAGCCATATTAAAATATCAATTTACACATAACATATCATAAAATACCGCATAACTGTAGCGGTAGTCAGATGACCAATCAGAATCTGGCCACTGGTGGATTTTATTGCAGACCGGTGGGGGGGGGGGGGATCCAGGGAGCTGCCAGTCCAGAGAACTCACTGGGGCTGTTCCCACATGGCTGTTTCCCTCCCCCTGGGTTTCCTTACTGCAGCACTGTGTCTCCCCTCGTGATGTTCTCCTCTGTTTGCCCTGCAGATGTGCATCCTTACACATCCCAGCCACACCAGTGCCCTCGTCATTACATCACTCCCAGAGGCTGCCGTTTCCCATCCCGCACACCCCGGAGGGCTCCCCCCCCCGTGTAATAGCTATATCACTATAGCCTTAACATTATCTATTGCAGCTAGGCACTGGTTTCCAGTTTCCTTTTTTTGCAAAGTAAATCTCCATCCCTTTATGCTGCATAATTATAAGGAGAAACTTAGCGGCTGCACATTTCTCCTTATAACTCCACAGCAAAAAGGGCTAGAACCAGGGGTCATTTCCTGCAGGAGCGCACAGGAGCAGAGCTCCGGCACTAAGGAGCTCAGGGGGCGGGCATATGCACCAAGCCCCACCCCCTGCTCCCAGCAGCCCTCAGTCAGAGCTAGAAGCAGCCAGGTAAGCTGCAGAGCCCCCCCCCAGTCCAAAGCAGTCCAGTGGCACCTTTAAGACCAAGTTTTATTCAGGTACAAGCTCTCCCTCCTCTGTGAGGACAGATTTCCGCATCCCCCTCCCCAATAGCTAGCAATCCAAAACAGTCCAGTGGAGCCTAAGCGGTGGGTGTTGCCTTCTGACACACTTCCGGTGATGTCAGGGGGTGTGGCACATGCAAACAAGTTATGCTAATGAGTTATGCTAATAAGCTCCTGCACCTCTTTTTCTACGAAATGACCCTGCTCGTAGGTATGCTGGTCCCTGGCCGTATAGGGCTTTGAAGGTAGGCATCAGCACCTTGAAATGGACCCGGGCCTCAATAGGCAGCTGGTGCAGTTGGCGCAGCAGTGGGTGGATACGAGCCCGCACAGGCGTTGCCGTCGACACCCTCACTGCCGCATTCTGCACTAGCTAGTGTTGTCAAGCCCCAAGCAGTGGCTGGAGACCTCCTGCTATTACAACTAATCTCCAGATGAGAGAGGTCATAGTGCCAGAAAAAGGAATGAGAGAGAATGAGGGAAAGGGCAGAGCAGATTCTCTGCTGCGATCCATGTATGGGGTCGCCAACCTCCAGGTGGGGCCTGGGGATCTCTCAGAAGTTATCTCCAGGTGACAGAGATCAGCTCCCCTGGAGAAAATAAGCAAACAGAGTGGTGGCTATGTGATGTCTCCAAAAGTTTTTGGAAATGGGTACATTGTATGATGGGAAAAATAGTAAGATGTAACATCCCCTTTACTCCTGAATTGCTTTTGTTAAATATCTTTCCGAAAGAGTTTAAAGAAACTGATAGATACTTGATTGTATATATGTCAACGGCAGCAAGGATATTGTATGCCAAATATTGGAAGACCCAAGAAACACCAACTAAAGAAGAATACATTAATAAACTACTAGAAGCTGCGGAAATGGACAAATTAATCATGGAAATGAGAGGCACAGAGAAATGGACATTTCAAAAAACATGGAAGAGGCTATATGATTGGTACAATGAGAATGGACTTAAAGATTAAGCTGATATGGTAAAATTAACATTGGAGTGTGTAGCAATTTATAATAATGGAATTAGAGAATATTAGCAAATGTTGGAGAATAATGAAGTGATGATGTAGAGGTAGTAGCAAATTGTAATAAGTCTCTTGGCCTATATGTTGTTTGTTGTAGTTGTTTATGTCTGTGTGTAGGTATATAAGAAAATAATAAAGGTGTACCTTCGGGTACTTAAAAATAAGCAAACAGAGTATGGTACACAGTATATGGATATTACACTACACAAGGATTATTACTGGGATAAGTGCGCTAAACTAAATAATGCAGTACTGCAAAAATCAGAAAATATATGCTGTTTAAATGTTAAAGTGATATGCTTTTTTTACAA
>NW_015170349.1:68804-69031 GCF_001447785.1 Gekko japonicus | reverse complement strand
AAAAAATCAGAAAATATATGCTGTTTAAATGTTAAAGTGATATGCTTTTTTTACAAGGTCGGAATACAAAAATACAGTCAGTTTCAAATAGACAGAAATGGTTTTTAATGAAACAAATTATGTTAACGGCGTGCTCCGGAAGGTCCTGTGTCGCCTCGACGTTCCTTCTTCTGAACAAGATTCTATAGATAATTTCCAGTGTTTTGTCTCATCTATAAGAGTAGAAA
>NW_015170349.1:68535-68730 GCF_001447785.1 Gekko japonicus | reverse complement strand
ACCCTGGAGAAAATGGCCACTCTGGAAGGTGGACTCTATGGCTTTGTACCACGCTGAGGTCCTGCCCTTCCCCAAACCCCTCCATACACAGACTCCAACCCTCGAAACCTCCAGGTATTCCCCATCCCATTATTGGCAACCCAAACTCTGACTGTCATCATTCAGGAAAGAGGAAGGGAGGACAAGATTCTTCCT
>NW_015170349.1:68048-68420 GCF_001447785.1 Gekko japonicus | reverse complement strand
AACTTTAGCTGTTGCAGATTTCCCGGGTTGTCTGGCCGTGGTCTTGGCATTGTAGGACCTGACGTTTCTCCAGTAGCTGTGACTGGCATCCTCAGAGGTATAGCACAGAAAGATAGAGAACTCTCTCGTGTCAAAATGAGAAGAAAAATGGTAGGCAAGTAATTTATATCTACTCAGGAAGGTGGGGTAAGGCTGAGTCATTATCTTCTAGGAGTTCAGGGCCTACCATTTTTCTTCTCACCTTGACACAGAGAGTACTCCATCTTTCTGTGCTATACCTCTGAGCATGCCAGTCACGGCTGCTGGCGAAATGTCAGGTACCACAATGCCAAGACCACCGCCACACAAACCAGAAAATATGCAACAACAAAT
>NW_015170349.1:64833-67842 GCF_001447785.1 Gekko japonicus | reverse complement strand
GCCCAGGGCCCACGGGGCTGTTTTTGATTGCTGGCTATGGGGGGGGGGGGTGGAACGTGCAGATCTGTCCTTGCAGAGGAGGGAGAGCTTGTACCTGAATAAAACTTGGTTTTAAAGGAGCCACTGGACTGTTTTGGATTGCTGTCGGGGGGGAGGGGGCTCTGCAGCTTACCTGGCTGCTTCTTGCTCTGACTGAGGGCTGCTGGGAGCAGGGGGTGGGGCTTGTTGCATGTGCCCGCCCTCTGCGCTCTTTACTGCCGGAGCTCCGCTCCTGTGCGCTCCTGCAGGAAATGACCCCTGCTGCTCAGACCGGCAGCAGGTGTCCATGGTCTCAGGCAGAGGGTCTCACATCTCCCACTGCCTGGGCCTTTCTTAACTGGAGCTGCTGGGGATTGAACCTGGGACCTTCTGCCTGCCAAGCAGATGCTCTGCCACTGAGCCACGGCCCCTCCCCTCTGCCTGTGTCCAGGCCTGCCCCCTCTAATGAGGGGCCCTCTCCGCAGGCATGGCTGCATCAGCCAGACGAGATGCTTTCGAGAGGCGGAAAGGGCGGGCAGGCCCCCAGTGAAAGGCGCTCTTGATACAGACGGCAGGTGCAGGTGATCAAAGCCACTGATAGAGCCGGCACCTCTGTCAGGGCTGACAAGAGCCTCATTTCAGCAGCCGATCCTCACTCGGCCGTCCTCCATTCGTCTGCTTGATCAAAACCCAGCATGAAAGTTATCTGACCAGACATGTGTGTGACTGAAGAGCCTCGGGAGTCACCCGTCTTGTTGCTGTGAAGTATTCTCACCGGAATGACAAATGAGGGAACGGGGGAGAGATTCGGCTGTGGTGGGGCCCGAGAAGGCACCGGAAGGACACACGGGGGCACTGCGGCGGAGCAGAGGGGTTGGATGGGCCACCTGGCCAAAGCTCTGGAGAGGGAGGGACACAGAGAGAGGGGGGAGGGAGAGAGACTCCCTGCATTCTGACCTTCTGATCAATGGCTAGGGTTGCCAGCCTCCAGGCAGAGACTGGAGACTTCCTGGAATTAGAGCTGATCTCCAGACTGCAGACCCAAGCCCCCCCCCCTGAGAAAATGGTTGCTTTGGAGGGTGGACTCTCTGGCACTGTACCCCGCTGACGTCCCTCTTCAGGCTGCACCCTCAGTTCTTCCGGTATTTCCCAACCCTGAGTCGGAAGTCCTATCGATCCCTAGGGTGGCCAGCTCTGAGTTGGGACCTAAGCAGGGTATAATGCCACGGAGTCCACCTTCCAAAGTGTCTGTTTTCTTCAGGTCCAAGGCAATGCTCCCTCTAAGCTGTGGAGTCCTGTGAGCAAAAATTCTACTTTGTGAGTTACTGGCATTACAGTCGTGAGCGAGGGATTTGGCTCCTGCATAAATGAGTTTGCTCTGGAGCCCTCCTTCCTGAGCGAAGACAAACATGTGTGAGCTGGAGGCTAAAAAACTGTGAGCTAGCTCACACTGACTCAGCTTAGAGGGAACACCGGTCCAGAGGAGTTAGCCGTGTTAGTCTGTTGCTGCAAAACAGTAAAAAGACCAGTAGCACCTTTAAGACTAACAAACTGTATTGTAGAATAAGCTTTCGAGCAACACAGCTCTCTCAGTCAGATGCTTCTGACTAAGAGAGCTGTGTTTCTCAAAAGCTTATGCTACAATAAAGTGTGTTAGTCTCAAAGGTTTTACTGGGCTTTTTAAATTTTCGCCAGGTGATCCAATCTCTGTCACCTAGAGATCCGTTGTAATTCCTGGAGACCTCCAGCCACCACCTGGAGGCTGGCAACCAAGGGCCTATGGGAAGGCAGATGCAAAGACCTCTACTGTCTTCACTGAACCACAGACTAAGAGGGAAGAATCCATGGAGACTGGGAAACTGGGGGATTTAAAGTGGGCCCGGCCCTTAAAAGCTGCGGGCTGCTGCCACCACCCATGTGGGTCATCTGAAGTCCTAATGAGATTACAGAGTGAATACACAGACAGGAGGGCTCGCCCTTGGATTGCCAGTGTCCAGATTGGGCCTGGAGATCTCCCACTATTACAACTGATCTCCAGGCGATACAGAAAATGGCTGCTTTGGAGGGTGGACCCTGTGGCGTTGTACCTGACTGAAATCCCTCCCCTTCCCAAACCCCACCCTCCCCATGTTCCACCCCAGAATCTCCAGGTATTTTCCCACCCAGAGCTGGCAAACCTAACTCCACCCAGCCCTGAATCCCACTAGAGGCGAGGGGGAAGGAGGGAGTCTTGGGTCTACTAATACGAGCTTGACTGTGCCCTGCACCATCTTAAGCCATCTGCCATCTTGGAGCTGCCCTGCTGCTGGCACTGGCTGGCTCAGCAGTCCTGCACCCTCATCAGCGAGTGGCGGCTTGTCCAACACCTGGGTCCCAAGTGGCCTTTTGTTGCCCACCAGGATCCCTGGGTATTGTCCAGGGCTGCTCTATAAAGGGCAGGCCCGTAGCCAGGATTTTTAGTTTTTTTAAAAATGGAAATTGGGGGAGCTGGGCTGGATGGGGAGTCGGGGGAGCCTTGGTGATAAGTTGGGGGGGGCTGGGCCCCAAGAGGCCCCACTGTCGCTACGGGCCTGACAAAGGGGCACTCCTGATCCAAATGCAATCCTGTCACACAGACCGACACTAAATAATGCTGGAGAAGAGAGGAATATCCAGGAAATACCTGTAGAGCAAACAGGCCCAATAGAGTTGCCAGCTCTGGGTTCGAAAATATGTGGAGATTTGAGGGTGCAGCCTGAGGACAGCAGGGTTTGGGAAGGGGAGGGGAGAGACCTCAGCAGGGTATTATGCCATAGAGTCCACTGCCCAAGGCAGCCATTTTCTTCAGAGAAACCAGGGGTCATTTCCTGTGGGAGCGCACAGGAGCAGTGCTCCGGCAGTAAGAAGCCCAGGAGGCGGGCACATGCAACAAGCCCCGCCCCCTGTTCCCAGCAGCCCTCAGTTGGGCCATGAGGAGCAAGAAGCAGCCAGGTAAGTTGCAGAGTCCCCCCC
>NW_015170349.1:59469-64684 GCF_001447785.1 Gekko japonicus | reverse complement strand
GCATATGCAAATAAGTTATGCTAATAAATTATGCTAATGAGCCCCTGCACCTCTTTTTCTACGAAATGACCCCTGAGAGAAACTGATCTTTTTCATGGTCAGAGTGGTTCAGAGGTGGAATCAGCTGCCCGGGGAGGTGGTGAGCTCCCCTTCACTGACAGCTTTCAAGAAGAGGCTGGACGGATATTTGTCAGAGATGCTCTAGGCTGGTCCTGCATTGGGCAGGGAGTTGAACTAGATGGTCTGTATGGCCCCTTCCAACTCTATGGTTCTATGATTCTATGGTCATCCGGGGATCAATTGTAATACTGGGAGGTCTCCATGTGCCACCTGGAGGTTGGTAACTGTAGAATCCAGGTCACCCAAGTAAGGGAGTTTCGATAAAGGACCAGGCCATATTGTCCCCAGACAGCCTAGACAGGAGCTGTGCGCATATTATGTGTGCGCGCGAGTATGTGTGTGTGTGGGGGGGGGGTACATATTATAATGCTCAAAATCTATGTTTGCTCCAAGAAACACCAAATTCCACAAGCCTTATGAAATATGCACAGGGACTTAATTTGCATAAATCTGTTTATAATGATAATACTCAGCATGTCTATAGCACTTTTAAGGGTGCAACGTGCTTTACATACATTATCTTGTAAGCTTTACAACTGGAACAGGAGATAGTTGGGGGGTCTATTAAACAAGTTGTAGGCGAAGGCGTTGAAGGAACTGGGTGTGTTTAAACAGCGAGAAGAGAAGGCCGTGGGAGGATGCAATCGGACTGTTCGGGTACTTGGAAGAGGGCAAAGAGGGGTTCCTTCTCGCTGCTGCATGAGGCAAGGCGAGATCTAACGGGCTTACATCTGTTGAATATTAAAAAAAATTCCCTACGAGTGAGGCTGGTTTGGCAAGGGACCCCTTGTGTTGGTAGAAAATGCTATCAAGTTGCAGCCCATTTATGGTGGCCCTGTGACGTTTTCAAGGCAAGAGACATTCAGAGGTGCTTTGCCCTGGCCTGCCTCTGCATAGCAACCCGGGATGTCCTCGATGGTCTCCCATCCAAAGACTAACCAGGGCCAACCCTGCTTAGCTTCCCAGATCTGATGAGACTAGGATTGCCTGGGCCATTCAGGGGAGGGTTTCCCCACAGCAGGTTTGTATTATTATATGCACACGGAAGATGGTGATGCCAAGGGTGAAGAAGTGGTTTGCCAAAGGCCATCTCACTTTTTCACGGCTCAGGTGAATTATAGAAGAAGAGGAGGAGGAGGAGGAAGAGGAGGACTTATACCCCACCCTTCACTTGGAGTCTCAGAGCGGCTGACAAACTCCTTCCCCTTCCCTTCCCCACAACAGACACCCTGTGAGGGAGGTGGGGCTGAGAGAGCTCTGAGAGAAACTGCTCTTTTTCAGGGACAGCTCTTGTCAGAACTACGGCTTGCCCAAGGTCATCCAGCAGCTGCAAGCGGAGGAAGAAGAAGAAGAGATGGGATTTATACTCCGCCCTTCATTTGGAGTCTCAGAGTGGCTGACAATCTCCTTTCCCTCCCCCTCCCCACAACAGACACCCTGTGAGGTCGGTGGGGCTGAGAGAGCTCTGACAGAAATGGCTCTTTTTCAAGAACAGCTCTGACAGAACTACGGTTTGCCCAAGGTCATCCAGCCAGGTGTGAGTGGAGGAGTGGGGAATCAAACCCGGTTCTCCCAGATTAGAGTCCACGCACTTAACCACTACACCAAACCAAGAACCACCCACCGGAGGCCTCTGACACTTGGTTCCTTTGCTACACTCGCTCAGAAAGAATCACAGAATCATAGAGTTGAGAGGGGTCTCCAGGGTCATCTAGTCCAACCCCCTGCACAAGGCAGGAAATCCCCCCACATCCCCAGTGACCCCCACTCCATGCCCAGAAGGGACCCGGGGGGGGGGGAGAGACCCTCCGGGATCCCTGGCTAAACTGTCCTGGCAAACAATTGCTTCCTGAACCCAAAGTGGTGATCAGCATAAAGAAACAAAAATAGAAAAACAACTGGGTGTGTGTGTGTTAATTATTTTTCTTTTGATATTGGTGAGCTCATAGGGTTGCCAGCTTGGGGTTGGGAAATTCCAGGAGATTGGGGGGAGTGGACCCTGAGGAGGGTGAGGTTTGGGGAGGGGAGGGACACGAGCAGGGTATAATGCCCTGGAGTCCATCCCCAAACAGAGCCAGACTGTCCCGGGGAAGTGATCTCTGTAGTCTGAAGATCAACTGTAATTCTAGGAGATCCCCAGGCCCCACCTGGAGGTTGGCAACTCTAGAGCCGGGGGAGATCTCCTAATACAAAATCTCTTGGAAAGTCGAAGTCTTGTTTCCCGGGGCCTCACTTGACCAGCAAATGCCACCTGCCTGCTTTTTTCCATGTGGTCCCCCGGCTCAGGGGCGGGCGGGGGGCCGCGGATATAATTCCGGCTTCTCATTCCTCCATCCATCCTTGAGAATCAAATTCATCCTCTTTTATGAAGAATTAACTTGTTGGAGCTGATTTATGAAGAGTGGCAGGCGGTGATGGGAGAACAGCGCTCTAATACGTTCATCATAAAGTCCTGTAGTTATTCCTAAAAGAGTTCATGTTAATGTCTCGCATTAAAATTCATATTTTATTTCTACATAACGAAATGTCTCCCTGCAATCTCTCAGATATGCCCTTCAAAAGTGGAATCGTCTCTTCCTCTTCTTGGTCGGGATTGAAGCAGTGCGGGTGACAGTTTCAAACAAACACGAGGAGGCAGAGGCAGCCGCCTGCAGGTCGCACATATGCCGGGTGTTATATCGAAGGATTTGACTGACAGCTAGGACTTGTCGTGTCACATTATGTCTCCAGTCAAATATGACGAATGTTCGTTCGCACAGATAAAGGAATGATTTCAATTTTTTAGAGAGAGAGAGAGAGGGAGGGAGACCCTCCTAATTCAACTTTTATTAATCGCAGCTGCATTCTGCTAAGAAAACAAAGACTTGAGATGTACATACTTTTAAAAGACTTTTCAATTTGCAGGTGTTGGATTGAATTGCAGTCCTTGGCGGTGGGGACTCTCTCTCCAAGACAGGCACTTTTGTCTCATTCCGTTCCAGCAGGAAGGTGTTGCCGTGAAGCATACAGAACGGGGGCTGGATTTCTCTCTCACGCCTCAGCCCAGCCTGACAGCAACCTTCAGCAGATTCCAAGCGGAATCCTGGGATTGCAGAATGCAGAAAAACTACCAGGGCACTGCGTACGTGGCTGTTTTAATGACAGTAACCACGGGTAGCCAGAGGGCATTCTGTGGGGATGTTCACCTGCCACCAGTGGAACCGTGACAGCCACAAAGAGGGCTGACTGTGCCTATGCTCAATGCATTTGATTGCCACAGGTGGTAAACCACCCCTTTCTCTCGCTATTCTACCTGATTAAATTTGGTACAATATTTGCATTAACTTTTACGATCATCACTCCTGGATTATAGCATCGAGTCAGAGCTACCATCCTTGAGAATTCTGAGTCCGTATGGCTGTCGCAAAATGGCTGTCACAAAATGGCTGCTGCAGGAGGCGGAGGCAGCCACAAAATGGCTGCTTCAGCTTAACCACAATCACACAGTGAAGATCCTTGTGCAGTGGGGGACTCTGTGCACGAACTCTAATCTGGGAGAACCGGGTTTGATTTCCCCACTCGTCCACTTAAAGCTGCTGGATGACCTTGGGCAAGCCGTAGCTCTGATAAGAGCTGTCCTTGAAAAAGAGCAGTTCCTGTCAGAGCTCTCTCAGCCCCACCTACCTCACAGGGTGTCTGTTGTGAGGAGGGGAAGGGAAAGGAGTTTGTAAGCCGCTCTGAGACACTTTTGGGTAGTGAAGGGCAGGGTATAAATCCAGTCTCCTCCTCCTCCTCCTTCCTCCTCTTCTTCTTCTTCTTCTTCTTCTTCTTCTTCTTCTTCTTCTTCTTCTTCTTCTTCTTCTTCTTCTTCTTCTTCTTCTTCTTCTTCTAACCTCCAGTGGCCAATTAGACACCTTGCAGACCAAAACCCACTCCTGGCCCCACCCATGTTCTTAAAATACTTGGCAGGTGCCAGGAAAGATGTCAGCCGGTGCCATGGCGCCCATGGGCACTGTGTTGAAGACCGCTGGCTTATATGGTAGAAACGTCCCTAGCTGGCAACTCCTGGGAAGGATCCAAGACTTGGGCAAGGGTATCAAACTCTGAGCCCTAGAAGCCTGGCCAGCCCTCTCGGGCCTGTGAGGTTGGCCCACTCCCTTTCCAGCTTATCCTACAGGCATGAAGCTTAGATACAGGGCTTTTGAAGCAGCTGAACTCTCAGGAATTCTAAGGAATGCATTTAATTAATTAATTTACTTGATTAAATTTGTAGCCTGCTCTCCCCAAGCCCGGCTAAGGCTGTGGCACTGAGAGCTGTAGAACTCGCTAGAGCAGCTTCAGATCCGGAATGCGTCAGCCAAATATCACAGTCTGCAGAGGAGAGCTGAGTGTGTGTGTGTGTGACTAGGCAAGCAGCTCTTTGGCCTCTGCCGGGCCACATCTGCTCTCCTGCCAGCTTGGCGTCCCTTCCGTGGCATCTCGGGAGGTGGCCGTCCTCTGTTCCTCGGCAGGCCTGCTGAGCTCCTGCCGCCGGCCCCTTCCTCCCCCCCCCTGCTTCTTTTTCATCTGTTGCTTCCAGACTTCGCTCCGCGTCTTCCTCCAGCTGCCGACACCCCAGGGCCCCTCCGATAAGGAGACCGAGGCAAGGTGGAGGGGACAGGTGGTGGCCCTCCCCCCAGGACGGCCAGTCAAGCTTGAGGTTGCTCCCCCACCCCCCGGGAATTTCATCAACAGATCCTGCAGAACAGAAACCAGGCAGCGCCAGGGCCGGCCCGTTATTGTTAAATTTTAGACTGTCGCCTAGGGTGACGGCTCGACGAGGGCACCATTCTAGCCAGCCTCATCCCCCTCCTCGCCCTGCACAGGAAGCCTCCCTTGCTGGCTTCTTGCTCCATCCCCGGCAAGAGACTCCCCTCTTTGCAGCCCCCCAGACAGAAAGAGAAGGAGGTGGGGGGGTGACAGGCACGGGGAACAGCCCGGGACGATGGGAAAGTGCCGCTCGCCCTCTGCACAGGCCCCCTCCCCTAGAGCGATCCTGCCCCCCTCCCTGCATGCATTTGCAGCTCATCCCCTCAGCCCGCCCACTGCAGCTCCGGTGCCAACCCCGCCGCGGGGG
>NW_015170349.1:55469-58789 GCF_001447785.1 Gekko japonicus | reverse complement strand
GGAGCCCTCCTTCCTGAGCGAAGACAAAAATGTGTGAGCCGGAGGCTAAAAAACTGTGAGCTAGCTCACACTAACTCAGCTTAGAGGGAACACTGGTCCCCAGACTACAGAGACCAGTTTCCCTGCATCAAATGGCAGCTTCCTTATTTATTGTTTAAGATATTTATTCCTGTTCTCCTGGAGAAAATGGCTGCTTTGGAAGGTGGAGTCTATGACATCGTGCCCTACTGAAGTCCCTCCCCTCCCTAAACCACGCCCTCCTAGGCTCCGCCCTCAGATCAGGTATTTCCTGAACCCAGCGGTGGCAACCCCAGTTGGGCCTGACTCTGCACCCAGTGCTGTTGCAAGAGGCTGCAGAAGTTCAAGGGCAAACGTCGCATCAGCCCCCTCATTCTTCTTCCCCCTCCCTCCCTCCCACCGGCTGCCACCGCCTGTCCTTCCTCGTCTCCTTGCTCTCAAGGCTCCCCACAGGAAACTGTCAGCGGAAACAAAAGGCCTGCCCGCCGATAACCAATTTCCAGCATTTTGTTGTTTGCTAATAATTGACCACTTAAGGCGATGGAAGCTGGCTTTAATTCGAGAGGGCTGCAATCAATGGCGCTTTGCGCTCTCTGCGCCGGCAGAGCAGGAGTGGCCGGCCGAGGCGCTTAATGACAGGGCCTCTCCCATCACCGGCCAGAAAGCTCCCAGCCCTGGCCGGCCGAGCCCTGCCGCCTGCCGCACCACTGCAGAGACAAAGCGGCCCTGTCCTCTCCTCCCCCTTGTGATCCAGCACCCCCTCCCCTCCGTCTCTCCGTTCACCTTGACATCTCTGTTGACACAGCCGAAGAAGTGAGCCGTGACTCACGGAAGAACTCTCCTCGTGAAATAAATGTCGGTTGTCTTTAAGGTGCCGCGCTCGACCTGGGTTGCATTTGACACCTCCAGATGCTCAGGAATGGATCGCTGTGAAATCGGCCAGTTCTCGGCAATTTTCGCGAGAGCGCTGTCAGGCAGGCTGCTTCGGAGGGTGGCTTGGAGGGCCCTGGACTCCACTGAGGTCCCCGGCCTCCCCAAATCTCCAGGAATTTCCCAACCTGGATCTGGCAACCCTGCCCCCCCATCCCCCACTGGTGGCCAGGAGGGACCCGGCAGCCCTATCAGGGTTCTCTGCCAGGCTGGCTGGCAGTATTAGAAGAGAGACACTCGGACCTCTGGGGCAGTGGGCTACCTCCTAGCGCTGGCCTCTGCCCCCCTCCACTGCTGAAATGAGCAGGAGGTCATGCCACGCTCCAAGGGCACAGCCAGGCAAGTACCTGCAGGGTTGCCAGCCTCCAGGTGAGGCCTGGAGATCGCCTGGAATGACAACGGATTTCCAGATGGCAGAGATCAGCTTCCTTGAAGGAAATGGCTGCTTGGGAGCAGTGTTCCCTCTAAGCTGAGTTAGTGTGAGCTAGCTCACAGTTTTTTAGCCTCCAGCTCACACATTTTTGTCTTGGCTCAGGAAGGATGGCTCCAGAGCAAGCTAATTTATGCAGTAGCCAAATTGCTCGCACACAGCTTTAATGCCAGTAGCTCACCAAGTAGAATTTTTGCTCACAAGACTCCACAGCTTAGAGGGAACATTGCTTGGGAGGGTGGGCTTCATGGCGCTATACTCTATTGAGGCCCACCCCCTTCCCAAATCCTGTTCTCCTGCGGCTCTGCCCCCCCCGAATCTTCAGAATTTTTTCAGTCTGGAAATGACAGCACCACAGTGCACATTTTTGACAGTCTCTGCCCCCAACCTCCCATTGACAAGCTTAATGGCAGTGGGGTTTCTTCCATATTATTATGTCACTTGCAGTGCTCCCTCTAAACCAGGGGTGTCGAACTCATTTGTTATGAGGGCAAGAGCTGACATAAATGAGACCTTGCTGCCCGGGCCACGTGTGTCATAAAATGTAATGCCAGGCAGCGGAAGTATCAACTTTATAAAGGACACAAACACAAAGGAGGGGTTTTTCTTACTTAAAATAAAAACACGCTTAAAACATCAGCACTCTTGCAATATTTTGTTTATCTAACAGTGTCTGATAACTGACACCTCTTGCTCTGAATTATTGCACCAAAATGTCTGTGCTGTTGCAATCGTGAGTGTGCTGCTCAGGCGTGCATCTGTAAGCTGCAAACCTACAATGACGCAGCAGCAGCAGAACTGGAAGTAGAAGCCCTCCTGGGGCCTGATCCGGCCTCTGGGCCACATGTTTGACCCCCGTACTCTAATCTGTGGAGTCTTGTGAGCAAAGATTCTGCATTGTGGGATTAAAGTTGTGAGCAAGCGATTTGGCTACTGCACACATAAATTGGTTTGCTCTGGAGCCATCCTTCCTGAGCTGAGACAAATATCTGTGAGCCGGAGGCTAAAGAACTGTGAGCTAGCTCACACTAACTCAGCTTAGAGAGAACACTAAGTTCCACTGTGGACCTGATAGAAGCCCTCCGGAGGCCTGATCTGGCCCCTGGGCCGCATGTTTGACACCCCTGCTCTAAGCTGTAGGGTTTTGTGAGATAAAATTCTACTTTGTGAGCTACTGGCATTAAAGCTGTGAGTGAACAATTTGGCTACTGCATAAATTAGTTTGCTCTGGAGTGGAGCCATCCTTTCTGAGTGTGTGAGCCAGAGGCTCATAAACTGTGAGCTGGGCTCACACTAACTCAGCTTAGAGGGAACACTGGTCACATGTTTTGAAGTCATTGAATAAATCTGAGGAATGCCTACACTGGTCTCAATGTGACCTGTAACATGCCCTGTCCCTCATATTCTCCATGATTGTACTCTGTGCTCAAGGAATCCTCCGCGTCAAACAAAGAGCGTATGCAGAGAGGAGGAAGGGTTTCCATTTGCAGCCCATTACCATTCTCCCTGCAGAGTAGACCCACAGAGGCACGGTGATGTTCTCCCCCCCTGCTCTTTCTCACCACTGGGACCCTCTTGCAGGTGGGGCTGATAGTGAGGTCCTTTTCTTAAACAGAAAATGTCAAGGGCACACACACACGCACACACACATACGAACAATGCTCACGTTTCATTCAGCATGTTTCTTCCAGCCAGTGCCAAACTTAATATACTTCTTTGAATTCACTGAGGCTTGCTTAGCAAAAGTACCTATGCCTAATATCAGGACAAATGTCAGAATGTATGAATACAGATTAAAAAGGTACAAAATGTGCGCAAATACGAGAACCAGATGCGTTTCGGCTAAAAAGCCTTACTCAGTTGTACAATACAAGCTGAGCACTCTGGAAATTAAAGATCGATATATTTCAAACTAATCATATAGAAGAAGAAGAAGAAGAGA
>NW_015170349.1:53561-55204 GCF_001447785.1 Gekko japonicus | reverse complement strand
AGATTTGTCTGTGCTCTTAACCACTACACCAAACTGGCTCTCATATACAGAATGGACCTACAAAACAACAATTATCAAATACAGCGTAGACCTAAAATGGTAGAGAGAAAAGAGAAAATAGAGAAAATCAAATTATTTCTCTGTCAATCAACGGATTTTTTTTAAAGGAAACTTAATATTTTGAGATAATTGAAAACCAAATAACTACCATACTCACACAGAGATGTTCACCCGTGGAGTAAGTAGGAATAAGTATTCTTAAGATGCAAAATGGGCCAGCCATCCAGGTGTGCCTTATTTCGTATGCCCATGGATCTAAAAAAACCCTGTAAACAGATAACTGAACAACTATAAACTCAAAAGCTACAAAATTTTAGAAAGAAAATATATGCTAATGTAAAATACCTGAATAATGCAATATTTTACCTTTTTAGGCCCAATCTGCAACATTAATAATAATAACAACATTAATAACAATAATAACAACGATGATGATGATGATGATGATGATGATGATGATGATGATGATGATGATGATAATGATACTTTCCATTTATTAATCGCTTTCCCCAGTGGGCTCAAAGCGATGTACAGTTACTCAATATAGACAAGGGACTAACAATGTTTGTAGGGGATAGGGAAGACAACATATATTCATTTAATTGCACACGCCGTCACTGCCCGGTGTAGACGTCTTCTGGCTTGGCTCGGCCGTTTTCCGCACAGCTGCTTGTTGACGAGGCTTCAGGACCCATACGTCAGAATCCAGACAGAGTGCTCAGCTACAATGTAAATGTGGGGGTGGGGAAAACGTGATGCAACAGAGGAGAAAACAAGATTACCCTGTATTGGGTTGGTTCCTCCCCCCTTCTTTGGGTCTTAAACTGGTCTCAGTCACCTGGAGATCAGCTGTCGTTTCGGGCGATGTCCAGCCACCGCCTGGAGGCTGGCAACCAGTGGATTAACCATGAAGCAGACGAAGCAGGTGCTTAGGGCACCAGGGCCAAAGGGGGCACCACAAAGTTGGGGAAAGGGTGAAAAGGACTTCATGTAGCCCAAGCTTGCCTTCGTTTGTACAGTCCTATGAATAAATTTCTGTATGGTTGCAACCTGCATTGTCTATCTGGTCAGACAGGTCAACAACTAAAATGGGCTGGGTCAGTGTGGAAAGGGGGGGCACCAAGATTGGCCAGTGCTCAGGGCACCAGGGAGCCTTCATCCGCCCCTGCTGGCAACCCTAAGCTGGGGAGAGTGGGGCCTGAGTGGAGGGGAGGGGTCATCATCACCCAGTGGTGGGGCTGCCAAGTGGGGGCGGGTGGCAGGTAAACCCCCGCTTCAGAGGCCCGATTTCCGCCGCCGCAGAATCAGGCCCCGGGGGGAATGCCGCCCCTCGAAACGCAGCATGGCTGCGTCACCGGAGGTGATGCAACCACATAAATCACGTTGGAGGCGTGGCCCCGATCGTCGGAGGGAAAACTCTCTGACGATCTGCAGAGGCCCGATTTCCGCCGCCGCAGAATCAGGCCCCGGGGGGAATGCCGCCCCTCGAAACGCAGCATGGCTGCGTCACCGGAGGTGATGCAACCACATAAATCACGTTGGAGGCGTGGCCCCGATCGTCGGAGGGAAAACTCTCTGACGAT
>NW_015170349.1:42045-51452 GCF_001447785.1 Gekko japonicus | reverse complement strand
AGCGTCCCCGATGTCACACTCACGACCCGTGCCTGGGGGGGGGGTGAGCAGGGCAGAAGTGCTGGGATGGCCACGCGGCCACAGGTGGCTCCACCGACTGACCCCCAAGCATGTTGTTGTCCTTGTTGTTGTTATAAACATAGAGCTGGAAGTGCCCTGAAGGGTCATCTACAGTTTGGTGTCCTGGTGAAGTGCACGGCCTCTAATCTGGGAGAACTGGGTTTGATTCTCCACTCCTCCACTTGCACCTGGCTGGATGACCTTGGGCCAGCCAAAGTTCTGTCAGAGCTGTTCTCTCAAGGGCAGTTCTGGAAAGAGCTCTCTCACCTCCACCCACTTCACAGGGTGTCTGTTGTGGGGAGGAAAAGCGAAAGGAGTTTTTAAGCCGCTCTGAGACTTTGAGTGAAGGGCAGGGTATAAATTCAATATCTTCTTCTCTTTCTTCTCCTTCTCCTCCTCCCCCTCCTCTTCTTCTCCTTCTCCTCCCCCTCCTCTTCTTCTCCTCCTTCTCCTCCTCTTCTCCTTCTTCTCTTTCTCCTTCTCCTTCTCCAACTCCCTGCATAACCTCTCTTGGCATCATCATCATCATTTACAGTACAGTAGAGTCTAGTCTAGTCTAGTCCAGCAGTCTAGTAGCCAAGATCCCTAGTAAGACAAAATAATGCAGTTGGGCTGGGATTGTAGAAGGGAGGTGAGAATAACCCAAGAACAGTTCATACACACTGGTATCTGAAGAAGCGAAGGTAGGGTTGCCAGGCTCCAGGTGGTGGCTGGAGATCTCCTGGGATTACAACTGATCTCCAGGCAAAAAGAGATCAGTTCCCCTGGAGAAAATGGCCACTTTGGGAGGTGGACTCTGTGGCATTGGACCCCACTGAAGTCCCTCCCTCCTCAAACCCCGCCCTCCTCAGGCTCCACCCCCCCAAATCTCCAAGTATTTCCCAAACTGGAGCTGGCAACCCTAAGTGAAGAGGTGAGCAGTGACTCAGGAGAGCTCCTCCCCGGCCAGGGCTGGCCCCAGCTTATTTTGCACCCTAGGTGAGGATCCCTTCTGGCGCCCCTCCCCGCCCCCGTGCGCCCACCAGTTTTCAAAAATAAATGCATTTTAGGAAGAATGAAAATCCAAATATTCAAGAAACTCTCAGAGTATGGGGGCGTGTGCAGTTTGGCACCTCTAAGGGCCGGCCTGCTCTAGGCGATTGCCTAGTTCGCCTAGTGAGTGAGCCGGCCCTGTCCCCGGCCACAAATTTTGTTAGTCTTGAAGGTGCTACTGGTCTCTTGCTCTTGTCGACTGCTGCAGACAAACAAAGCTACCTATCTTGATCTACATACAAACCTATCTATGTAAGGCCACAAGAACTTCACCCTATGAAAAACTTTATCCCTAATCAAAACCATCTCCTGAGCTGATCCGCTGTGTGTGTGTTTGTCAAGGGCTGTTGAGCTGCTTCCAGGTCATGGCCGAAATGTCCTCTCGTTCACAGCCTCGCTCGGGTCTCGCAAACGGAGGGCCTTTGTGGCTTCCTTGATTGAGCCGGTCCGTCTCGTGGCAGGTCTTCCTCTTTCCCCACTGACCCGTCCTGCTGCAGTGTTGCTCCTTCTACAAGGATGCCCTCCTGAGCAATTCTGCTTTGCGCGTTTTAAGGAAGGAAGGAAGTGCGGCTGCAGCGTCCTTTACCCCTTCTCTGTTTCCAGCCAGCAACAAATCAAAGGGAGGATCCTTTGATCCATTTATTCTTCTTTCGTTTGCAAGGTATTCAGTTTTTAATCTCGGATCCTCTTGCCTCGGCCCGATTTGCTTGCTTCTGACACTGGCCCGATTTGCTTATTGCCGAGGGTTAAAGGGAGTGTTATCCTCCTGTGAACACACAGTTAAAAAAAGAACCTCCAACAACCCTCTTCCCAAAATAACATGAAAAACAAACAACAATGAGAAAGGAGGCTGCTAAGGAAAGTGCCCCTGAATTCCTTCCCAACTCTCCCGTGTTGTGGCAATATGAACGGCACAGTGGTAAGGAAACGATGCAGCGCATCTCTTGAAGATGAAAGATGACTTTGCCGTCACATTGGAGGCAGGAAGCAGGACGTCGGCCCAAGCGCCAAGGGACGGGGGTCCCTGAAACACCAGGGCGTGTTCAGGTGTAAGACCGCCTTTGCCCTTGGCCTGCACTTTGTGTGTTTAAGGCTTCCTAACCCAAATGCATTCTCAAAACAGAGAATGATGCTATGAACATATTCAGGCATCCAAGGCATAAACGCTAAGTAGCTAAAACCAACAGCGTTAGCTTAGCAGCGGGAGGAGTGTTAATGTCTGGTCGTTTATAATATTGAGGAAGCGAGGAATTTGCAATGCAAATGAGCCTTCTGACCAAGAAAGGATTTTTTGTTTAAATTCATAAATACACATGAACATCAGAAGAGCCCTGCTGAAGCAGAACTAAGGAGACTCCATTCAGCCCACCCCCTTGTGTCCCACAGTTATCTGCCCGATGCCTCTGGAAGTTCAGAAACGGAATGCAGGCAGGTCAACTCTGCTCCGGGCCGTCACTCCGTCCTGTGGCAGTGAGCTCCATGTGTTTTGTGCAGGGATAGTCCCTTTTGTCTGTCATGAATCTGCTTCACTGAATGACCCCTATAATCATGATTATCAAGAGAGGCAGTGCGGTGTAGTGGTTAGAGTCTGGGAGACCCAAAGCTACCTTCTACTGAATCAGACCAGCAGTCCATCAAGGTCAGTACAGTCTAGCTCACCACCTAGTGGTGCATAATGCTAAAACAGCTAGAACTTCAGGCTGCCAGACAATCTTAGGATCTCCTGGCTATACTACACCCAATGCCATACGATAATTATTAATTATTAGTCTACTCAGAATGGCAGTGGCTCTCCAGGGTCCCAGGTATAGATAGGAACTCTCAGGCTGGGGCAAGGGATGCTCTGTATTCTTGGTGCTTGGGGGGGGGGAACAGTGGGAGGGCTTCTGGTGTCCTGGCCTCACTGCTGGACTTCCTGATGGCCCCTGGTGTTTTTGGCCACTGTGTAACACAGAGTGTTGGACTAGATGGGCCATTGGCCTGATCCAACATGGGCTTCTCTGATGTTCTTATGTTCTTATGTAGAAGTCTTTCACATCATTTGCTGCCTGGTCCTTTTAATGGGAGATGTTGGGAACTGAACCTGGAACCTTCTGCATGCAAAGTGGAAGCTCTAGTACTGAGCCACGGACCTTCCCCAAACTCAGGTTTGAATCCCTGCTTTGCCATGGAAGCTTGTGCGCGGGGTGTCCTTGGGCCAGTCACACACTTTCAGCCTAACCTACCTCACAGGGTGGTTGTGAGGGTAAAACAGAGGAGGGGAGAATAAAGTAAGTGGCTTTGGCTCTCTGTTAGGGAGAAATGCCATCAGTCATCAATCAATCAGTAACAGGACAAGGAACAAACTCCTCCCCATCTGCTTCCTCCACAGCCTGAATCGTTTGACAAACTTCTGCCATTCCCCCTTCGGTCACTCTAATTTCTTTATTCTAAAAACTCCCAGACTCCCGAGCCTTTGTCGTAGGAAAGGGTTCTGACCACAGGATCATTTGGGTTGCTCTTTTGTTGTTGTTACAGTTTCCCCGGATCTGCAATATCCCTTTCGGGATGCAGCAGCTATGGCTATCCCTGGTATTCCAAATGGGACCATGGTGAAGATCAATCGATATCAGGGCATCGCAGCAATGGCCGTTTTATTTCCTATTTCGGGCACATCCTTTGTCGCTGATTGGACCCCGGCAGCATATACCAAGGATTGTGATTTTTGTGCCCAGAGATGGGAACTGCTTTACGCTTACTTACGCAGAATCTCGTTAACCCACATAGTTGCCCCCTCACTGAGTTTGGAGAGCTCCCTGTGGAGCTCTTCACAGTCTCTGTTTCTTTTCATCATCCTGAATAATTTGGAATCTTCTGCAAATTTGGCTACCTCAGTGCTCATCTCTTTTGCTCGATCTTTTATGTGCAAATAAAATAGCACCGGTTCCAATTCAGCTACCAATACAGCCTCCCCCAAGAGAACTCTACTCCCCCCCCCCACAGACACATTATATATATTTTACTCCTGTACTCTGCTTTCTATTGTTTAACTAGTTACTAACCTGTGTGGAGATCTGTCCTCTTATTCCATGAGCACAGAGTTCACTTGGGAGCCTTTGGTTAGGAACTTTGCCCAAAGTCTTTTGGAAAAGCGAGCATCTAGCATTGACTGGACCACCTCTAGTTGTCAGATGTTATGAGATGCCACCCTTTTAATGAATCAATTAACAACATTTAATAGCCACCTTTCTTCCTACAGAGCTCAAGGAGGCTTACAACATAAATAGGTAAAGGTTCCCTTGCTCGAAAGCCAGTCGAATCCGACTCTAGGGTTGTGGTGCTCATCTCCGTTTCAAAGCTGAAGAGCCAGCACTGTCCGAAGACGTTTCCATGGTCATGTGGCCGGCATAACTAAACACCAAGGCGCACAGAACGCTGTTACCTTCCCACCGAAGTGGTACCTATTTATCTACTTGCCATTTCTTGCTTTCGAACTGCTAGGTTGGCAGGAGCTGGAACTAGAGACGGGAGCTCACTCCATCATGCGGCACACTTGGGTCTTGAACTGCTGAACTACCGACCTTCCACAGCCTGCAGTTCAGCATCTTAACCACTTGAGCCACCGCAGCTCCATACAACATAAATAAAACACATTTAAAAAACCACACTCCGATTTTTTTTAACATTTCTCTCCGGCCATGACATTCTCTGTCTCCAGGAAACCTGGATCCAGAACCCTGATTTGCTGTCATTGCAGGGTTTTAGGGCTTTTCCTGTACCTGCGACAAAAGTCCATTCAAAGGGGTGCTGTAGTGGAGGACTGGTAACCTTAAAAAACAAAATTCAAAATCCCAACTCAGGTGAGACAGTAAACTTAATCAAATGCAATCCTAAATAAAACTGTCCCCTAACTACCACTTTTCCAGATCTGGTTGAGCTGGGTGCAAGGAAAGGAAGAGAGAAAGCCTATACTATTAAAGAAAATGACCTTGATTAGCAGGCTGCAGGCTGACAGTTAGTGTAGCAGCCATCTGCTGGGGTAGCTTGTGTTGCTCCATTGCTGGATTAATTGATGGGTTTAGCATGATCTCTTAGGCAAGTTTGCTTGCCTTGGAGAAAAGGGAAGTCTAGCTCATAGTTGAATGCCTTTTACTGCTGATGTGACCTTGGGTCAGTCACAAGCTCTGGCACAGCTGTCCTTGAAAAAGAGCAGTTTGTGTCAGAGTTCTCTCGGCCCCACCCACCTCACAGGGTGCCTGTTGTGGGGAGGGGAAGGGAAAGGAGTTTGTAAGCCGCTCTGAGACTCCTCTGGGTAGTGAAGGGCGGGGTATAAATCCAATCTCTTCTTCTTCTTCTTCAAATGAGCATCTTTGATTGATGGGACAATCAGGAGGGCTGCTTCCTGTGATCTTAATTCCCAGGCAGGAATATATAGCATTACTCCTCCTGACCATTCGGTTAGCACCTGGCACAGCTGCCTTTGGCAGATCTGGAACTGGCTTCCAGATTTTATAGAATCTCTCCGCAAAAATGGAGATGGGCTGGTAAAAGGAAGGTGAGGCTGAGATGAAACACTCACTGTGATTGAATCTGAGCCCTGCCTCCCCGAGACAAGACAAAGGAGGAGCTAAGGTATGCAGGGCCCTGAGAAGATCCCCAAAAAGCAGACCCAACCCACTGCACAAGGTGTATTGATGTAATCAAGCCATTGAAGCCATCGTCCAGGCAACGGCTGCCTTAAGAACATCAGAAGAGCCCTGCTGGGTCAGACCAATAGTCCATCTAGTGCAGCATCCTGTCTCACACAGTGGCCAACCAGTTCCTCTGGAGGTCCAACAACAGGGCACGGAGGCCAAGGACTTCCCCTGATAAGAACATCAGAAGAGCCCTGCTGGATCAGACCAGTGAGGATCCATCTAGTCCAGCATCCTGTCTCACACAGCGGCCAACCAGTTCCTCTGGAGGTCCAACAACAGGGCAGAGAGGCCAAGGACTTTCCCTAATAGGAACATCAGAAGAGCCCTGCTGGATCAGACCAGTGGTCCATCCAGTCCAGCATCCTGTCTCACACAGCAGCCAACTAGCTCCTCTGGAGGTCCAGCAACAGGGCACGGAGGCCAAGGCCTTCCCCTGAGGTTGCCTCCTGGCTCTGAGATTCAGAGGATTAGTGCCTCTGAATGTGGAAGTTCACCACAGTCACTATGGCTAGTAGTCACTGATAGACCTCTCCTCCATGAATCGATCTGATCCCCTTTTAAAGCTGCTTATTCCTGTGGCCATCAGTACATCCCCTAGCAGCAAAGTCCACATTAGAATCACTTGCTGTGTAAAGTTGTATTTCCTTTTGTCCATCCTGAACCTACTGCTCATCAGCTTCATTGGATGCCCCGGAGTTCTAGTATTTTGGGAGAGAGAGAAAATTTTCTCCTCCTCAACTCTCTCTACCCCATGCCTAACTTCATAAACCTCTCTCATGCCCCCCTCCCACTCGTCCCTTTCCTAAAATGAGAAGGCTCAGACCCGTCAGCCTTTCCTCATAGGGAAAATGCCTTCATTCCTACATCCCAAAGACTTCTTCAGTCCAGCTCTCATTCAAACAGGCCAACCAGATCCTTCACAGCCAGTTCTTGTTCAAATGGACCCACTAAGCCTGTTCTTTGCACCTCCAGTCTCTAACCCTCCATCTCTGACTGGATGACTGGCCAGTTTATTTATTTATTTATTTCTATTTCTATCCCGCCTTGCCTGACAAGCAGGCTCAAGGCGGTGTTCAATAATAATTTACAACAGGGCTTTTTTGGTAGAAAAAGTCCAGCAGGAACTCATTAGCATAATAGGCCACACCCAGCAGCAGACATTCATTAGCCTATTAGGCCACACCCCTAACTGCACCACTCATTAGCATATTAAGTCACATTCCCATGTTACCAGAAGTGTGGTCATCCAGCCACACCCACCTTTTGCTTTTTTTGTAGCAGGAACAACTTTGCATGTTAGGCCACACACCCCGAATGTAGCCAATTCTACTGAGTTTCTGCTGTTGGGTGTGGCCTATTATGCTAATGAGTTCCTGCTGGGTGTGGCCAACTTGGGAGCCAGCCGGAACTCCGTTCCTGTGCGTTCCTGCCCCAAAATAGCCCTGATTTACAATAAACACAGATAAAATTCTAACAATAAAATATAAAATGCAGATTAAATACCAACAATAAAAGATCGTTGTAGTTGGCCCCGTATGACTAGACCAGTATCCCAAAGAAAGTACCAGTAATAAATGTTCAGTAGCTCGTTCAGTGGCGGCTCCTAATCAAAGGCCTGGTGGAAGAGCTCGGTTTTACAGGCCCTGTGGAACTGTAGAAGATCCCGCAGGGCCCTGATGTCCTCCGGGAGCTCGTTCCACCAGTATGGAGCCGCCACTGAGAAGGCCCTAGATCTGGTGATAGCCAGTCTGGCATCCTTAAGGCCAGGGACAGTCAGGCGATTTTGAGTCCCCGACCTCTGTGCTCTCTGGGGAACGTGTGGGGAGAGGCGGTCCCTCAGGTAGGCAGGCCCCCAGCCATATAGTTGCCACTTTGTCTTCCTCCCGCTCTTATGCCACTCAGAAGCGTGACTTCCAATTTCCCCACCATTTCCCCACCTTCTGGCTCTCACTCCCTATAACTGAGCCCCCTTCCCAAGGCCAGACTGCACACTGGCTAGCGCACACAAGATCCTGCACGCCGCCTGCCCCCTGGCTTGCCTCCTGTTTCCGGGCCCCAGGTTTTTCTGCCGAATCACTTGGACATCTTTCCTTGGACCTTCCTCCAAGCCCTGGCTGGTGTGCTGACTCAGTGGAAATAGTCCAGCTCAGAGAATTCCCCAGGGCAGGGCAGGATAGGTAATATGCTCTTCCAGTCCCCCCCCCCCACCACTTAGAAGAAGAAGTTTGGATTTATACCCCACACTTCTAGCTTGCCCAAGGTCATCCAGCAGCTGCAAGTGGAGGAGTGGGGACTCAAACCCGGTTCTCCCAGATTAGAGTCCACACTCCTAACCACTACACCAAACTGCCTCTCAAACTTACTTTTCCTTCCCTCCCCAAGGCATGTACTGCACCATAGAGGCAACTACTGGTTGGATGCTGAAATCAGGTCCCGGAAGGGTTGCTAAACTTCAGGTGGATCTTGGAGAATTACAGCTGCTCTCCAGGCAACAGAGATCAGTTTACCTGGATAAAATGGCTACTTTGGGAAGTGCTCTGTGGCATTATACCCCACCAAGACCCCCCTCCCTCTTTCCTAAACCCTGGTCTCCCAAGGGTTCACCCCAAAATCTCCAGGAATTTTCCAACCCAGAGTTGGCAACCCTAGGTACTGGTATTGGCAGGCTGTTTGGCATTTTGTGCAGAAGTGTTGCTCTGACTGTTTTCCTGTAACCTGGATTCTCCTTTATGAGCTATCTCTGTTTTCCCCCAATTTCTTACACCTTCCATTTTCCTTTCTTTTGAAGTCTGCTCTGAAGCTCTGGAACTCTTCATTTCGATCTCAAGCCTCTGGGCATGTATTCATTTCCCTCGATTGACCTTGGACCTGAGTCCTGTTCCTAGGAACAAAGACATTTCCACATGTTGCCCTGAGCACCTTTGGTAACATCCTGTCCACATGTTATAGATTTTGTCCTGGTTTCTCCAAATCTTGTCCAACGAATTATATCCTTTGAGGTTGGACAGTACAATGGAGGTGTCCATTTACCAGTTGGTTTGAAACTGAGATGAGCACCGCAACCCTAGAGTCGGATTCGACTGGCTTTCGAGCAAGGGAACCTTTACCTTTTTTCAAGTTGTCAATGAACATCCAATCAAGCGATAACAGACTCTGGAATATTGACCTAAGACAGAGTGGCCTTAGACTGAAATCTGCCCATGTGCTTGCCTGCACTGTCGATGAACTCTGAAAGATTGGTGAATCAGGACTTCTTTTTGTAAAAAAACCCCCACCCATGCTGATTCTTTCCACGTAAGCTTTGCGGCATTGCATGCTTAGTGAATTTCCGTCAATGTTCCTGGAACAGGCTTTAATTTCTTGGATCCTCCATCCATTTTTAAAATACCTTTGTAAAATTAATATTACATTTGCCAGTCTGCAAGGAGGTAGATTTTACTGGCAAACTGCCTACCTTGGTAAGCAATCAATAATCTCACATTTGAAATCAGGAAGAACCCCTCTGCTGCTGCCGGTGTGGGAGAGGTAGACAACCCAGTCCCAGAAACCAGTTAGCAAAAGGCGTCCAGGTGGAAGGGGGAGAGAACCTCATCCCAAAAAACTGTCCTGAAAAGTACATGTGTGGACTTGGGTGGTTGA
>NW_015170349.1:38626-42019 GCF_001447785.1 Gekko japonicus | reverse complement strand
AAAAAAACCTGTGAGCTAGCTCACACTAACTCAGCTGAGAGGGAACACTGCTGATATCCTGCCTCCGCACCCAAGGCAACCGTATCGCATAACATTCTGTCTGAAAAAAAATGGATTAAATTCTACAATCAAAACAATGACCTCATCCTGTCACTGAGTATCCATCTGTAGGGGGCTAGTATTTGCATCGGAGGACCCACATATCTGAGGAACCGTCTCCTTCCACATGTCCCTGTGTCCCAACGACGGTCATCAGGCAGCCATCTTTTGGGTACCCCACGACTCAGGGTGGCCCCCTCTGGCACTGACCAGAGCCCCCTGGGCCTTTTCTGTTCTGGCTCTGGCTCTGTGGAGTAGGGTCCCTGGAGGGGGAGGGGAGGCCCTTCCTTGGAGATTTTCAAGGGGTGCTGCAAGAATTGCCTGCTTGCTTGCCAGGGCCCTCGAGGTGGGTTGAACGGCAGACATTTTTTAAGGGGGGAGCGGGGAGAGATTTGGGGTTTGCTGTTATACTTTGGGCTTTAACAGGAAACTATTCTTGCAAGCTACCTTGAACCACAAGGAAAGGCCAGATATAATGTTTCAATTAATATAAGTACATTTCAAAAATGATCCAGATAGTTCACTGAATGAAAGACTCCTGCAGCAATCAGACTCAACAACCCGCTTCTTTAGAAGGAAAGTTTATTGAAGCAGTATTGGCAGGGCATCTACTTCAGGAACTGTGTTAAGACTAAAGCACGGGGTGAACAGATATACATTGTTCAAAGGGGGTCACTGGCTGGCGTAGAGCCAATGAGGGGAGGAGAGGGGCCTGCCAGAATGTAACAGTCCCACTTTCCCAGAGACGGTGTAAAGGTGAAGCATTCAAGGGCAAGCACATAAAACATACAGATAAGGGAGCATCACTGAGGCAACCAGGAAACCAAAAGTACATTCCAAGGAGTGAGCGTCCCCCCCTTACACACACACACCAGCCTTTATGGCAGCAAGCTGAGATTGAATCCACCCTACTCCCATTGGCATATGCAGATTAATTCCCAGATGAATGCAACACCAAGTGACAAGTTGGGTGTATGACTGAATCCGGACAGAAGTCGTCCCGTGGATCATTAATATAAATAAACGTTAAAAAATAATCCAGATAGTTCACTGAATCCATCCTACTCCCGTTCCCAAATGCACATTAATTCCCAGGTGAATACCACATCAAGTGAGGACTTGGGTGACGACTGAACCAGGACAGGAGTCGTCCGGTGGACCACCCCATGGCATCTCCGATTCTCCTGTAGCTGCTGGCCAAGAGATGAGACCATCCAGGACGCTCACAGGGCCCTCCTCTCTGGAGTTCACCCGTGCCAAGCGCCGCTGCTCGGCAGTCTTCCATCTCCCCAGAGCCGCCATCCTTGAGGCAGAAGCTTCCACTCAAGAGAGGCCAATTAAGTCATTTCGGAATGCCTGGAATCCCCCGCCCCTTTAAGTGCTGGGGGTCTCTGTGACCATAAACATCCCCTCCTTCTGGAAACCGTGGGGAAGCCTCTCCCAGATGATGAGGACTGAGCGGCGGAGGGGGCCTCTTCCCTTCATCAACAGCCCACCCAACCCTGCAATTAGCACCTAACATGTTATTTCCATGAAGCATATCTCACGTTTAAAATCTGAAAGGTAATCATCGGGAAATCAGTGCGGAGGAGAGCTATAAATAGCAGCATGCGCGGAAGGGGGGCTTCCCCGCCCCATGGCTCTCTGCCTTCCCACCGCCACTCAGGATGGGGCCTGGGTGCCACCAGAGCGGCCTTTGGCACGCCGTCCATCCCGGTGCCTTGGCATTGCCATAACTGCTCAGCCAGGAAGGCCCAAGCCAAAGGCCAAGCGAAAGCCTCCTGCAACCTGCGCACCACCTCCCCCGCTGCCAGGGGGGTGTAATCACTGTTTTCATCTCTTATCTGCCAGTGACACCCACCAGCCTCGCAGTAATTCTGGCGAGGCTCTCCTTCCCAGCCGAGATTAGATGCCGGGTAGCTCCGAGCTTCTTGCCTGTAAATCAGCCACGCGGCCCCAGCCTGCCCGCCTGCCACGGAGGGCTGGCAGAAAATGGGCAGGCGTGGCTGGGAGATGAGGATTTCAAAGCAGTAAACATGTCTGATTTACACAGCTCCGAGCAACCGGCGACGCTTTTATGCTCTCCCTTTATGCTCCAGAGAAACTCCCGGCTAAGAAGAGCTCAGAGCCCTCTCTGTCTCTCTTTCTCTCTCTGCCCCCCCCCACGCACACTTTCTCTTGAGACCCCTAAAGAGGGATTGGGAGGAAAGCACTGCACAGCGATAATGCCCGGGACCCGAGAGTCTCACAGGCCTCCTTCAACCCACATGGATGAACTGGCCTCATAAAGAGCGGCCCATTTCCTAAGCGGAGCACTGAGCATTTGGGCTGCCTCTGAGCTGGGTCGCAGCAGGGGGTGTTTTCCCCACCACCCCGGCCCCGATGCTTTTCCCTCATGGGAACATCTGCAGAGCCTTTTTTTTTTGTACCACAGCCCGTTCTCTTCCACAGCCCGCACAGGGCGCAAGGAGCATATTGGGGCGCAATCCTATCGGGCAGGGGTGGCCAGAGACTGGCTGTAATATATTCATCTCCGACCGCGTGCAAGGCTAGTCACTCTCCACATGGTCATGCGAAACTTCCGAGCTTCGCTCCCAGGGACAATGGCCCAAGCGGATCCTAGCCCACGCCAATTAGAGGGCTAGGCCCCCAGCCGAGAGCCCATGGAACTCTTGGCCACTTGGTAATAAGCTTTCACTGGTGTGGGGGGGGGGGTTTGGGTGTGGGGATTATTGCACATATAAGCCGGCCTGCGAGCCGGGATAGCTGTCTTGTTCTTCCCTGAAATAAAGGATGAGAGCTGAAATCACTAGTAAGTCTCAGTACTTTTCACTGGCTCAACGTAAGAGCCACATAGAATAGACACCAGATGCTTGAGAGCCACAAGACGCGAACAAAGATCACACATACGTTTTTATTGGGAAATATGCAGATTCGCCTTTTACTGACATTAAACGAGACTGCCAGAAATAAAAACAAAAGGGGTAAAAACGGATATTGATAATGATATTGATCCGTCCAATGATATTTGTTTGTTTGCTAATGATATTTATGTGTCAGAGAGAGAGAGAGAGAGAGAGAGAGAGGTGGAAAGAAAGAATTACAGAGGTGGAAAGAAAGAATTACAGAGGTGGAAAGAAAGAAAGAGAAAGAGAGAAACAGAAACAAAGAAAGCAAATAAATGGGGGAGGGAAAGGGGGAAAAGAGAGAGAAAGAGAGGGGGTGGGTGGGAAAAAGCAAATAAATGGGGAGGGAGGGAGAGGTGGAATGAAAGCAACTTTAACTTTAAATGCG
>NW_015170349.1:24099-38483 GCF_001447785.1 Gekko japonicus | reverse complement strand
GGCAAGGTTTGGGGAGGGAGGGGCCACAGCTGGGTCCAAGGCCATAGAGTCTTCCTCCAGAGCAGCCGTTTCCTCCAGGGGAGCTGATCTCTGTCATCTGGAGTCCAGTTGTATTCCTGGGAGCTCTCGTGGCCCCACTTTGAGGCTGCAGTCCTTGCTCCCGAACTGACAAGGGAGGAGAGACTGTTTCAAGATGCTTTTTTTTGGAGGCAGAGAGATCTGAGACAAAGGGGCTTATGGCACCCGAGGGCGTCAAATGTGGCTGCAGGGTTCGGAGCATCTTCTGGCCGCGCAACCCCGCCCCTGTCCCCCCTCCTGTTTAGGCTTCCACACCGGTGGGAGCGCACACATTTCGGCCCACTAAGTGGCTGTCTCCCAAAGTGCACCCTGGTTCAGGCACACGGAGAAACCCGGCCGGCTTCTTGTCTAAACAGACACCCTGTGAGGTAGGTGGGGTTGAGAGAGCTCTGACAGAAACTGCTCTTTTCAAGAATACCTGTGACAGAACTATGGCTTGACAAGGTCATCCAGCAGCTACGAGTGGACAAGCAGGGAATCAAACCTGGTTGTCCCAGATTAGAGTCCATGCACTTAACCACTACACCAAACTCTCCAATGACGTGACTTCACTTCCATTGTGAAGCCGGAAGGGATATCGTCCTGCTCAAGGATACCACTGAAATTCAATGGTAAAACAGTGGAATCCTAGACCGTCCCACCAAGATGACATCACTTCCAGAGTCACACCAGAAGTGATGTCATCAGTGTTCCCTCTAAGCTGAGTTAGTGTGAGCTAGCTCACAATTTTTTAGCCTCCAGCTCACACACGTTTGCCTTGGCTCAGGAAGGAGGGCTCCAGAGCTAACTGATTTATGCAGTAGCCAAATCACTGGCTCACAACTTTGAAGCCAGTAATTCACAAAGCAGAATTTTTTGCTCACAAGACCCCACAGCTTAGAGGGAATATTGATCACAACTGATCTGCAGACCATAGAAGATGGTGCGGAGTTGTTGAAATTAAATCAAAAGAGTTTTTGGCAAAGAAGGAGGAGAAGAAGAGGAGGAGGAGGAGGAGGAGGAGGAGGAGGAGTTGATCGTGGGATTTAATTGTACCGTCTGCATAGATTTACGGCCGTTTTATGGACATTCAGGGGTGACTCTGCAGTCAGTATGGTGTGGCCCCCAGGGATTTTGATGTGGCTTTGAGTTGCACCTTTTTCCTACCAGTTGATAAAATGTGGAGCAAATGCTAGACGCGGAATCGCCCCTGGCGCTGAGGTGGCGCTGAGAGAGCTCTTTCAAGAACTGCCCTCTTGACAGAACAGCTCTGAAAGAACTTGTAATTGACCCAAGGTCGCACCAGCAGCTGCATATGGAGGCATGGGGAATCGAACTTGGTCCCCCCAAATTAGAGTCTACGCTCCTAACAACTACAACAAACTGGCTCTCAGGAAGAACTTCCTGATAGTTAGAGCAGTTCCTCAGTGGAACAGGTTTCCTTGGGAGGTGGTGGGCTCTCCTTCTTTGGAGGTTTTCAAACAGAGGCTAGATGGCCATCTGTCAGCAATGCGGATTCTATGAACGTAGGCAGACCATGAGAGGGAGGGCAGGAAGGGTTGCCTCAGAGCCAGTTTGGTGTCGTGGTTAAGTGTGCGGACTCTAATCTGGAAGAACCGGGTTTGATTCCCCCACTCCTCCACTTGCACCTGCTGATGTGACCTTGGGTCAGTCGCAAGCTCTGGCACAGCTGTCCTTGAAAAAGAGCAGTTTCTGTCAGAGCTCTCTCAGCCCCACCCACCTCACAGGGTGTCTGTTGTGGGGAGGGGAAGGGAAAGGAGTTTGTAAGCCACTCTGAGACTCCAAGTGAAGGGCCACGGGGTATAAATCCAATCTCTTCTTCTTCTTCTTCTTCTTCTTCTTCTTCTTCTTCTTCTTCTTCTTCTTCTTCTTCTTCTTCTTCTTCTTCTTCTTCTTCTTCTTCTGTGCTTGGTTCTTGTGGCCCTTTCTTACATGCCCAGGGAAATGCTGATTTCCACTTTCGGATCAGGCAGCAGTTTGGCCGGGGATCCTGGAGGGGTTTTGTCATCTTCTGGGCATGGAACACGGGTCACTGGGGGTTTGGAGGGGGAGGTAGTTGTGAATTTCCTGCATTGTGCAAGGGGTTGGACTAGATGACCCTGGACATCCCTTCCAACTCTATGACTCAATGAGAGATCAGTTCCCCTGGGGAAAAACCTTTCCCTTCACTTGTCAACGGATCCATTTAGTTGAAGTTGCCGGGAATTGAACCTGGAACCTTCTGCATGCCAGGCAGATGCTGTGCCACTGAGCTGCAACCCCTCTCTCTACCCTGCTTTGTTTTCCCAGGAGGTAGCCCAATGAAGCATCGGGGGAGGGGGGTGGAAAATGCCTTCAAGTCACAGCGGACCTATGGTGACCTGTCAGGTAGCCCTGTCATAGGTCTGGAATGTGGAGGGGTGCCCTCCTGTTTTCTGTCTCAGCTCTCCCTGGCTCACCAACTGTTTGCTACCTTATGCTTGACCTTGTAGATGCTCCAGCTGCAGTTTTACCTGGCTGGGAAAGTTAACGGCTATTGCTTTGCCTGCTTGCTTTGCCCACGCGCACAAGATGTATCCATTGGCTCATGCTGACCGGGGGGATGTTTGATTCTAGTATAAGTCAGTGGCCCTTGTATTGGCGGCCATTCCTGACACAAGCTGTCTCTAGTACTGGATCTACCAATAAACAGTTATCTTCTTATGAAGCCCTGTGTTGTGTGATCTGACTAAGGACCCTATAGGGTTTTCAAGGCAAGAGATGTTCAGAGGCCCCCGTCACACGGGCCGGATATCGCGGGGGGGAGGTGTGGCTGTTTGCCCCGGGGCTAAATAACGCGCGGTTGCACGATCAGACCTCCCGTGGAGGTTCAGTGGAGGTCCCGTGGGTAGGGGGAGATGCCGATCATAGAACAATCCTGCCGCGCGGCAAAGAAGCGGCGCGGTGCGGCAAACGGGTTTGGGGGGGTTGTACACCAAAGTATGTGCATACTCCGTTGGGTGCTTGTGCGCATCCATGGAGACTTGGGGAAAAAAACCCTTTTTGCAAGGGGACATGGGCGGGCGCCAGATGCCACCGGAAACGCGATCAGATGCCCGCCCTTGTTTTTTGCGGTGTGGCAAACGGGTTTGGGGGGGTTTGTACACCAAAGTATGCGCATACTCCGTTGGGTGCTTGTGCGCATCCATGGAGACTTGGGGGAAAAAACCCTTTTTGCAAGGGGACATGGGTGGGCGCCGGATGCCACCGGAAATGTGATCAGATGCCCGTCCTTGCCCCGCGGTTACCGGAAACTAGTATCTTGGAGGTACTAGTTTTTTACCCCGCATCTTCGGCAGGAAGCCTCTGGTGAGCCACGGGAGCTCTACGCTTCCCAGATGTGGCGGTGAGATCTCTAGTGTGGCTAATGTTCCGTGTGATTGCAGCCAGAGTTGATTTTGCCATTGCTTGACTCTACAGAGCAACCCTGGGCTTCCATAGTTCAGGCACAGCTGTCCTTGAAAAAGAGCAGTTTCTGTCAGAGTTCTCTGAGCCCCACCTACCTCACAGGGTGTCTGTTGCAAAGAGGGGAAGGGAAAAGGAGTTTGTAAGCTGCTCTGAGACTCCTCGAGGAGCTGCGGTGGCTCAAGTGGTTAAGACGCTGAACTGCAGGCTGTGGAAGGTCAGTAGTTCAGCAGTTCGAGACCCGGGTGCCGCATGATGGAGTGAGCTCCCGTCTCTAGTTCCAGCTCCTGCCAACCTAGCAGTTCGAAAGCAAGAAATTGCAAGTAGATAAATAGGTACCACTTCGGTGGGAAGGTAACAGCGTTCCGTGCACCTTGGTGTTTAGTCATGCCGGCCACATGACCACGGAAACGTCTTTGGACAGCGCTGGCTCTTCGGCTTTGAAACAGAGATGAGCACCGCAACCCTAGAGTCGGATTCAACTGGCTTTCGAGCAAGGGAAACCACCACCCCCCATCAAGAGACAAAACCGGCTTTTCCTCCAAAAGCCAAATTCAGCCCTCAGAAGGAATATGAAACTTGTTGGTCACCTGTATATAAGGCAAAACAAAAAGGTATTAGAAGATGGGCCTTTCCAAAAGCTGCTTGGGGGGTGGGGGTTGGTTGGAGGGAGAGACTGCTGACCGAGGTGATTGGGGGTAGGGGGTCGGAAGGGTTTCCTTGGCAAGCAAAATGAGAACCCCGGGGGGCTTATGAGGCTTATGAGCTGGCAGAATTTATTATTTCTATATGATTAATTGTTGCTGCCGAGTTACACTCATTTGCGCTGCAGGGATAAGCCTAACGGATTGCTAAGTCCCCTCCGGCTTCTTGCATGTGCAGTGTGTGGATTTGCGTGTGTGTGAGGTGCATTTAGAACAAAAAGAAGGGGCTGGCTAAATGTGTTTGCATACACAGTATTCTGATAGCTTGCACTTTCCTAGGAGACAGAGCCTAGCTGAATGCTAGTTCTTTTATTTTATTATTTATTTGAAGCATTTTAATGCCACCTTTCCACCCGATCAGGGTCCCCGGGGTGGTGCACATAAAAAACATTAAAACACTGAACAGTTAAAAACAACATTTAAAATGATAAGACAATGCTCATCCCTTTCAAAACTGCCTCCATGCCCCCGGCCACAGTTTTCACAGGCTCTCTGGTATTGGTGGGGGTAGAATGAGATGGAGAGATGAGTGCCATCTGCATATCAGTGGCAGCTCAGCCCAGATTTCCAGAGGACCTCTCCCAACAGCTTTACATAGATGCTGAAAAGCATAGGGGGGACGAGAATGAATCGTGCGGGAACCTGTCGGGCAGAGCTGCGGCCCTTCAGCACCAGACTCTGAAACCTACCCTTGAGGTAGGGCTACAACCACTCCCAAACAGAGCCTCCGAGTCCCAATCCCAAAAAAGCAATCCATAAGGCTACCATGATCGATTTAAGTGCACGGCTGCGTGGCGCGCACGCACACACACACACGCACACACACACACACACACGGCTTGCATTCTACAACCACAGTTCTTATTTCCAGCTTCTGCTGGAACTGCCACTTCCCCAAATCCAAGCCTGAGGAGGCAACAACACTCTCATAACTTAACAGTTAGTTCCATGTATGGTTTGCCATGTCCTGGGCAGTGTTCCCTGTAAGCTGAGTTGGTGTGAGCTAGCTCACAGTTTTTTGGCCTCCGGCTCACACATTTTCATCTTAGCTCAGGAAGGAGGGCTCCAGAGCAAACTGATTTATGCAGTAGCCATATCACAAAGTAAAATTTTTGCTTACAAGACTTCACAGCTTAGAGGGAACATTGGTCCTGTGCTATAATCCTGACGTTAGATGAAGAAGAGAAGAGATTGGATTCATACCCTGCCCTTCACTACCCAAAAGAGTCTCTTAGGCTTTAATCACATGCACAATTAGACCCGACATAGGTGCAAATGCCGGGCGGATTTAAAGGGTGTGATCAGACGACGACATCTGGGAAGCGCCCTGCAGCCCTCAGCAACCCGTTCTGCTCCACCGCAGAAGCGGAGTTAAAAGACACCGGGGGAAAGCCGGTAGTAAACAGGTTGCAACGGGCCACGGATGGTCTTTCCCATGTCTGATCGCTGCAGCGCCCTCTCATGGCCATCCCGAATCCTTGCCATTGTTTTATCCCCCCTTCCCAGCATGCACCTCATCGCAAACTCCATAGGGAGCCCTCGGTGCGGTGGTGCGATTCATCGATCCCTCGTTTAAGCGCATGGGGGGAAAAGACACACACAAAAAGACTCACCCACAGTTGCGTCTGATCACACACTGACGGACTGCGCTCGCGGCTTCAAAGGGAGGTGTGATTGTGCAACTGCGGGTCAAATTCCTCCGGAAGAAATAGCCTCACACACACACACACATTTTTTCTGGCACGTGTGACCGCAACCAGAGTGGCTTACAGTCTCCTTTTCCTTCCCCACAGCAGACACCCTGTGTGGTAGGTGGGGCTGAGAGAGCTCTCCCAAGAACTGCCCTTGAGAGAACAGCTCTGAAAGAACTTGTGACTGACCTAAGGTCACACCAGTAGCTGCATATGGAGGAGTGGGGAATCAAACCCGGTTCTCCCAGATCCGAGTCCATGTTCCTAACCACTACACCAGACTGGCACTTTATTGTGAGCCTTTGCAGTCTTCTTTTCCCGTGTTGATAGAAAGTGATTCAGATGTTGACATCCCTCTACTGATCATAGCCAGATCATGAGAGGGAGGGCAGGAAGGGTTGTCTCAGTGCTTAGTTCTCGTGGTCCTTTCTTCATGCCCAAGGAAATGCTGATCACCACTTTGGGGATAGGAAGCAGTTTTTCTCCAGGCCAGTTTGGCTGGGGATCCTGGAGGGGTTCCCCCCCCTCATCTTCTGGGTATGGAGCAGGGGTCACTGGGGGTGTGGGTGGGGGGGTATTTGTGAATTCCCTGCATTGTGCAGGGGGTTCGACTAGATGACCCTGGAGGTCCCTTCCAACTCGATGATTCTACGATCATATTATATTGTTTTAGTTGTATTGTTTAGTTAGACTGCTTTAGCTACAAGCCACACCAAGGAAGTTCTAGAAAATCAGCATACATTTAAAACAAACAAAGAAATAAATAACCAGATAATCTTGGACTGCATATATCCAGGTGTGGCCTGGAGGTCTCCCAGATGAAAGCAATCAGTTCCCTTGGAGAAAATGGCTGCTTTGGAGGGTGGACTCTATGGCACCATAGCCCACTGAGGTCCCTGTCCTCCCCAAACCCTGCCCCCCCCCAGCTCCACCTCCAAAATATCCAGGAATTTCCCAGCCTGGATTTGGCAATTGTTGGCCAGAACCATAGATTGCAATTTTGTCTTCTGAGCATAGGGTTGCCACCTCTGGCATGTGACATTTCTGGAATTTTGGGGGTTGGAGCGTGGGGGGGGCCCTCAGTGGGGTGCAATGCCATAGGGTCCACCCCCCAAAGCAGCCCTTTTCTCCAGGGGAACTGATCTCTGTCATCTGGAGCTCAGCTATAAGTCCAGGAGGCAACCCTACCTGAGCAGCCTGGGAAATGTGGCATGAAGGACATCCACGGGGCTGCTAAAGATGGTTCCTTGATCTCTTTGTCCATTTCCTGGGCCCTTATTCTCCAATTCAACCAAAAATATAGATGTTATTTGAACAGCTTTAAAAAAGTAAAGGTAAAGGTTTCCCTTGCTCGAAAGCCAGTCGAGTCCGACTCTAGGGTGTGGTGCTCATCTCTGTTTCCAAGCCGAAGAACCAGTGCTGTCCGAAGATGTTTCCGTGGTCATGTGGCCAGCATGACTAGACGCTGAGGCACATGGAACATTGTTAAAAGGTAAAGGTTCCCTTGCTCGAAAGCCAGTTGAATCTGACTCTAGGGTTGCGGTGCTCATCTCCGTTTCAAAGCCGAAGAGCCAGCGCTGTCCGAAGATGTTTCCGTGGTCATGTGGCTGGCATGACTAAACACCAAGGCGCACGGAATGCTGTTACCTTCCCACTGATGTGGTACCTATTTATCTACTTGGAATTTCTTGCTTTCGAACTGCTAGGTTGGCAGGAGCTGGTGTTGTTGCCTTCCCACCAAAGTGGTACCTGTTTATCTACTCGCAATTTCTTGTTTTCGAACTGCCAGGTTGGCAGGGGCTGGGGCCAGAGACAGGAGCTCACTCCGTCACGTGGCACTAGGGTCTCGAACTGCTGAACTACTGACCTTCCGGATTGCAGCCCAGCGTCTTAACTTCTGAGCCAGCTTCTGCACCTCCAAAATAAGTTTTGGACCACCCCAGCCAGACATTCCCGCATTCCACAAGGAGACATAAGCACTGGTGCCTTTTCCAAAGCCTGGTTTTTGCAGAGGGATGCCAAGCTCCAGGTGGGACCTGAGAAGGGTCCCCAACCTTTTTGAGCCTGGAGGCACCTTTGGAATTCTGGCAAAGGGTGGTGGGCGCAGCCACAACATGGCAGCTGCAGGAGGTGGAACCAGCCACAAAATGGCCGCCGCACCTTACCTTTAGTCACACAGTGAAGATCCCTGTGCTTTGGTGGCCGCTGCTGCCAACGTGATGTTATAACAGAGAGAGAGAGAGCGAAGGAAGAGACCTCTGTTCTAGGTCCTGTGCTGGCTCCGGCCCCTTCTGTCTTTGCAAACAGCAGTGCTTTGCTTCCACGCGAACGTGACTGGCGAAGAACCTCCCTTCTGTGTTGTATCAAACAGATTCCAAAAAAACGAAATGCGATGGAGTGTAGTTAATTTCACAACTCCTAAAAAAAACAAAAAAAATACCCCTTTCTCCTCTCTCTTGTCTGCTGTATATTCTGCAGAGGAGACTGCAGTCGCGTTGGAGGAAAACAAGCCTGTTTGGTTCAGATCTTTCTGGTGTGTAATGCTCACAAAATGTAATCGTTACTGAACAGTGTTGGAGATGTGGAACTACAAAACATGACATTTTTGAATATCAAAAAGGAAAGGGGGGGCGGAGGGAGCATCTCCATCAACTTTGGCTCTGATCTAAGGAGCATCTCTTGGCTTGAAGATCTTAATTGAAACACAACTTGAAAGACTCCTGCAAGGACAGGCGGGAGGGAGGGAGAAAGAACATGAGGAGAGAGACGCCTCCGGTGCTTGCTCAGGATAATACAATGAAGAAATAATAAAAAAAATAAACCCTCCGCCGTTTAAATGGCAGAGTTTTTTTTTCTCTTTTGCATGTCCTCATTAAAAAAATAAACCAAGGTGGATGGTGGTGAGACAGACAGATCTTCTGGATGTGTCTGCAGGCAATTGTGTGTGTGTGTGTGTGCGCGTGCATTTTCTCCTGAACAACACGCAGGAGCTTGCAAACCAGGATTTCTGTCAAATACCAGAGACTTGTCAGCCCCAAAGATGTCAACTCGGAAGATGAGCTGCCATTTCTCCTTTAATTGGTGTCTTTCTGTGCAATCCAGGGAGAAGGGTGGGGTGGGGGGGTAGAGAGAGAGAGAGCGAAGGAAGAGGAGAGAAATTTGGTCCTGGAGTCAAAAGCCCCCCAGGCTTTTGATTCCAGAGAACAAGCAGGCATTTTGGCTCCCTTTTATAGTCTTGCTTCTGCAAATGCCTACCTCTGTTGACCTTGGATTGATTTACATAATTATGGCTGCGGCAGGGGGAGTGCGGGGGTCACCTCAGTGAGGTCACGGGGTGGCAAAGAGCCCCCTCCGTTATCAAGGACTCTTTCTATTGCACACTTTCACTCCGTAAATGATTTGTTGTTCAGCTACCGGTTATGACATTTCAAAACGAAAGGACTGCATTTGCTAGGCTTTGACCAGAGAGGCACGGTGTGTTCTAGGGATGAGAGGCTGACATATTCTGGCTTCCAAGACGGTTCACAAGCTGCACCTTGTTTTATTACCCCTGAAACGGAGAATAAGATGACATATTCGTCGGAGGCGACATATCAGTTCCAGAAGCCCTCCCCTGCTTTCTAGAGTGCCTTGGTTTATTTATTCATTTTTATTCATGTGTACCCCCACCTTTCTCCTCATTGGGGGTCCACATTGTTCTCCTCTCCTCTGCTTTACCCTCACAACAACCCTCTGAGGGAGGTTAGGCTGAGAGAGTGTGACGGTCCCAAGGTCACCCAGCGAGCTTCCCTAGCACAAGTGCGGATTTGAACCTGGGCCTCCCAAATACTAGTCCAACACTCTTAACCGCTACACCACACTGGCTCACTGGTACGGTTGAGACCAATGTTCCCTCTAAGCTGTGGAGTCTTGTGAGCAAAAATTCTACTTTGTGAGCTACTGGCACTAAAGTTGTGAGCGAGCGATTGGGCTGCTGCATAAATTAGCTTGCTCTAGAGCCATGTTTCCTGAGCTAAGACACAAATGTGTGAGCCAGAGGCTAAAAAACAGTGAGCTAGCTCACACTAACTCAGCTTAGAGGGAACAGTGGTTGAGACATACCAGGCAACCATTGTTTGAGACCTCAAGGAAGTCCAAGGCCGCTACACAGAGGCAGGCCATGGCAAACCACCTCTGAACGTCTCTTGCCTTGAACACCCCATGGAGCCTTTTTCACGGCGCGATCTCACCAATGGCATGCGCGATTCTGCGGAGCACCGCAACTTTCACTTTCCTCTTCGTGTGCATGCGCCGTTGGGTGCTTGTGCGCATCCTGTGGAGACTTGGGGGGGGGAAATCCTGTTTGCAACGGGACATGGGCGGGTGCCGGATGCCACAGACTACCACCGGAAACGCGATCAGATGCCAGCCCTTGCCCCACGGTTTTCGGAAACTAGTACCTCGGAGGTACTAGTTTTTAACTCCGCATCTTCGGCGGGAAGCCTCGGGTTCGCCATGGGAGCTCTACGCTTCCCAGATGTGGCGGTGTGATCACGCCCGGAAAATCCGCCTATCATCCATCTCAGTAGCGTGGCTAATGCTCCGTGTGACTGCAGCCCAAGTTTAGCATCTAACAAAAACTTTACTAAAAGAAAGTTAGGGAAGGGTTACATGGGAAGAAGAATAACAGCGGCCTAACTCACCTTTCTTGTTCTAACTCCACCTTGTCCACCTCTACTCTTCCGACATCAGTGTGCGAGGACAAAGGAGAGGAATTTTACCCCCAAAGCTCCACCCCTGGTGTACGTGCCAAAAGACATGTACCATCTTCCGATATATCGATTAGCCAACAGTCAGTCTTAAGGTTAAGACCTCCCCTTCTTTGGCGGGAAGATTCTCCTCTGCACCTAATTGGCCCTATGCTAATCAGATAACATTAGCATACAGATGTTTCAGCTTAACCCTTTCATGACTGAAGGATGACATTTGAAAAACCTCGCACCCCTTCTCCACTGCCCCGACCTGGTGGGACTCTCTGTCGAATGATATCTGCATCCTTTCTGCATCATTTATTGACTGTTTTTAATTGACTTGTGAATGTATCTATTGAACTATTAAATTGCTTTTAATAGACTATGGATGGATTTATTGAATAGTTCGCCGCCCTGTGCACAGGGGACGGTGGCCTGAAAGTCAAGTTTATAAATAAATAAACATATTGGAGTCATGAAGGTTCAGTTTCTTGTGCACTTCCCCTTGGCGGCTGGCTTGGTGAGCATGTCAGCAACCGCCTCTTCTGAAGGACAATACTTGAGTTCAATCAGATCTTGTTGTTGCATCTCTCACACAGAGTGATATTTGACAGCCATGTGTTTGCTTCTTGCTTTGATGCTTTCACTCTCGGATAGAGCTATGCACGCCTGATTGTCTTTGGACAAGGTTATTGGCCTAGGCACATGCGTACCACAGTCTTTCAGTAGACAGATGATCCATTCAAGTTCCCCGCGTGCACTTGAAGCAGATAGGTATTCAGCCTCAGTTCATGGAATCATAGAATGTTAGAGTTGGAAGGGACCTTGCAGGTCATCTAATCCAACCCCCTGACTTGTAGACTTGGCAACAAGTATTTGCCTTCGACTTGTCCAGCTGATCAGACTGTCTCCAGAGAAGAACAGGTAGCCACTGGGTGACTTGTAGTCAGTTTTGTTTTCACCCCAGTCCATGTATCCAACCAGTCTTGGGTTGTCACGCAAGCTGAGATCTTTCGTTTCAGGTTGGCTGTTCATTTGAGATATCTAGCCAGCCTCTTTACAGCATTCCAGTCATAGCGATTTGGTGAATTTGTCTTTTTGCACAAGGTTACAACAGCTGCAGAAATGTCAAGTCTAGACACTGTACTCAGATAGAGAAGTCCGCCACTTGCCTCTCTGTGTTGTTGATTGCTCTTGAGTAGCCATCCTTAAGGTTGAGGGAAGCTGATTCAAGTGGAATACTCACTGCTTTAGCATCTTTCATGCCTAGAGACTCAGCAAGGTCCACAATTTTGTGTCTTTGGTTCAGGAGGAAACTTCCATTCTCAGTCCTCCCAGTTTGTATTCCAAGGCAATGATTCATATCTCCCAACCGTTTCACTTCTACCACCTTACTGAGGTTCTCAACAATTTCTTGCACATCTTCTTTGCTTTGACAGCATAAAATCAGATCAACATATGTCAGCACATACTGATATTGTCCATCTTTCGGTCTGGTAAACAAGCAGGGCTCTGTCTTTCTTTGTTGGAAATGTTGTTTCTGTAGCAGCATGGTTAATTTTTCATTCCATGCTCTGGCTGTTTGTTTAAATCCATAAATGCTCTTTTTAAGTTTGCACATGAGATTCTCTTTTCCTTTCTCTTGAAAACCATTTGGTTGTTCCATGTAGATCTCTTCAGACAAGTCTCCATTCAGGAATGCTGTTTTAATGTCCAGATGTTCAATGTGCATTCTTCTTCATGCTGCTATACCTAGAAGAGTCCTGATGGAGGTATATTTGACAATGGGGTCGCGTAGAGTCAGACTAGACTGTGCAACTGAACAACAACAACAACAAAGTCTCAGAAAAGTCAGTCCCAACTCTTTGTGTAAATTCCTTTTGCCACTAAATGTGCTTTGTATTTCTCCACACTTGTATCAGTATTGTGTTTCACCTCAGATACCCATTTGCATCCAATAGCTTTTCTTCCAGGGGTAATTCAGTAAGTGTCCATGTTTGATTCCTTTGCAAGGATTCAAACTTTCCCCCCACTGCCTTTAGCCACCTGTCTTTTTCATGTGCAGGCAGGTCAATCATTTCTTTCCAGTTTGAGGGTTCACTTAAAAGTTGCACAAGGGGGAAACTTATGTGATAGTACCCCTTTATTGCTTCTTTGTGACTGTCTTACAGTAGTCTCTGCCTTCTCTGGCCCAGCTTCTCTTGCCTCCCCTTCTGATTGTGGGGTTTCTTGTTGACCTGCCTGTTGATTGGTGGTCCCAGCAGGTAGCCATCTGGCCATATCAGTAAAAGAGACTTCTTCATCTTCCTGGCTGGTTTGCACTGTGGACTCTTATTTGCTTAGAAGCTTGGAGTGCATTGCTTTCATCATTATGCACCATATGGCACACTTGAACCAGAAACATTTTAGGATTCATAACTCTATATCTTTTTCCACCTTGAGCATATCCCACAAGGATTCCCACTTCAGCTCTGAGATCCAACCTTCCTCTTCTTTCCTTGGGTACATGGACATAGGCTTTAGTGCCTTCAAATGCTTTAGGCCTGGTTTTCTTCCAAACCATAATTCAAATGGTGTCTTCCCTGTAACTTTAGAGGGAATTCTATTCTACAGGTAAACTGCGGTATTTACTGCTTCTGCCCAGCAAGGGTTAGGTTGACCATCTTGTAAGAGTAGGCAATGCGTCACCTCCTGGAAGGTCCTATTAAGGTCCTATTAAGGTGTTCAGGTGAGCCATTTTGCTGAGGAGAATAGGCCAAACTGGTATCATGCTCTATTCCTTCCTCTTCCAGGAATCTTTGGAACTCACCGCCACAATACTCCATCCCATTGTCTGTAAACAGGACTTCTGGAGCCTTACTGAACTTATTTTCACAGCAGCAACATAGTTCTTGAATTTCTCTAGCACCTCGTCCTTAAATCTTATCAGACATGAGCTCCAGTATCCATGAAAGTCAAAATGTATTTATTCCCTCCAAATGAAGGATGGAATGGGCCGACTGAATCTGAGTAGACTGTCTGTAGCAGCTTCTCATTAAGATCTCCCAGTTGTGTCTTGTAACTTGGGGCTGTCCCTTTAGCCTTTAAGCAGAATTCACAGCAAGCTTGCATTTGGTCAAATCCAGTTATTTCAGAATTACACTCTTGCAGCAGCTTTTGCACAGACTTAAGATTTCTGTGTCCCAGTCTCTTGTGCCAGGCTAGGATGCAAATAGAATGGGAGCATTTACTTTGCCTTGCATGATATACTGGTTCAGCAATATCTTTCAAATAATAAAAGCCATCAGTCCTTTCTCCCACTATTTCAGCATTGCACTCAGGATGGAAAATGCTACACAGATCCTCTTTGATCAAAAACCATTTTTCCTGTTTCACAATCCTTTCAACAGACAATAAATTCTGATTAGCTCATGGAGCAAAAACACAGTCCTTTAGAAAGCCATCAGTCCTTTCTCCCACTATTTCAGCATTGCACTCAGGATGGAAAATGCTACACAGATCCTCCTTGATCGAAAACCGGTTTTCCTGTTTCACAATCCTTTCAACAGACAATAAATTCTGATTGGCTCATGGAGCAAAAACACAGTCCTTTAGAAAGATTTCAACAGCCTCTCCAGTACAACTTAGAACTCTGAGTTTAACCGTTCCAATTCTTTCTATGATCAATGGATCAATGGATTAATCTGCTTGAATCAAATTTTGCCCACTTTCTTTATTCAATACCACAAAGCAACTTTTTATCATGGCAAACACAAGAA
>NW_015170349.1:21298-23398 GCF_001447785.1 Gekko japonicus | reverse complement strand
CTGTGTTGTTTCCATGATCTGTAGACACACAGTCTCTTGTAGGTACGCAGTTCAAACTGTCCTCTCTCTGCTATCTCTACTGATGCACATGCTTCCCTCTCTTTGGCATACATCAAATGAAAGAATATCTTCCCGCTGTCTCACGGCAGAAGCAGGCTCTAGAGAATAAATCCTTCTACTTGATAGTCCAATAGGTTTAGGCAGGGGTCATTTCGTAGAAAAAGAAGTCCAGGAGCTCATTAGCATAACTCATTAGCATAACTTATTTGCATATGCCACACCCCCTGACATCACCAGAAGTGTGTCAGAAGGCAACACCCACCGCTCAAGCTCCACTGGACTGTTTTGGACTATTGGGGGGGGGAGTGCAGATCTGCCCTCACAGAGGACGGAGAACTTGTACCTGAATAAAACTTGGCTTTAAAGGTGCCACTGGACTGTTTTGGATTGCTAGCTATGGGGGGGGAGGGGAACGCACAGAGGAGGGAGAGCTTGTACCTGAAGGCGGGCCGGGGGGGGGCCTCTGCAACTTACCTGGCTGCTTCTTGCTCCTCGTGGCCCGACTGAGGGCTGCTGGGAGCAGGGGGTGGGGCTTGTTGCATGTTCCTGCCCCCTGGGCTCCTTACTGCCGGAGCTCCGCTCCTGTGTGCTCCCGCAGGAAATCACCCCTGGGTTTAGGAAAAATGCATTCAAGGAATGTTCCTTTCAAAAATATTCTACACTCTGCTAGTTACAAGCGAATACACACATGGCTGCATCTTTCAGGATCCTGCTGCCCATAACCCTAATTGTTGGATATTTAGCAGAGTTCTTAAAGTGCAGCAGAAGTAATGGGTCACAGACACGTCTGTGTTTAGCATCTAACAAAAACTTTACTAAAAGTAAATTAGGGAAGGGTTACATGGGAAGAAAAATAACAACAGCCTAACTCACCTTTCTTGTTCTAACTGCATCTTGTCTTCTTCTACTCTTCTGACATCAGTGTGTGAGAACAAAGAAGAGGGATTTTACCCCCAAATTTTACCCTGGTGTACATGCCAAAAGAAATGTACGTCTTCTGACATATCGATTAGCCAACAGTCAGTCTTAAGGTCACCTCATTAAGATTAAGACCTCTCCTTCTTTGGCTGGAAGATTCTTCTCTGCACTCAATTGGCCCTATGCTAACTAGCTAACATTAACATACAGAAGTTTCAGCTTAACCCTTTCATGACTGAAGGATGACACTTGAAAAACCTAACATTCTCACAGAGAATCACTCCAGTCCTTGCTTGTCTCAACAAACAGTAGTTTATTCACCTTTACTCTGAAGCTGCGGTGGCTCAAGTGGTTAAGACGCTGCAGGCTGTGGAAGGTCATTAGTTCAGCAGTTCGAGACCCGGGTGCCACATGACGGAGTGAGCTCCCGTCTCTAGTTCCAGCTCCTGCCAACCTAGCAGTTCGAAAGCAAGAAATTGCAAGTAGATAAATATGTACCACTTCGGTGGGAAGGTAACAGCGTTCCGTGCGCCTTGGTGTTTAGTCATGCCGGCCACATGACCATGGAAACATCTCCGGACAGCGCTGGCTCTTCGGCTTTGAAACGGAGATGAGCACCGCAACCCTAGAGTCAGATTCGACTGGCTTTCGAGCAAGGGAACCTTTACCTTTTTTACTCTGAAGCCTGCGGGAAGTCAGGATGGCTACCTTGTCCCATCTTGTGGAACTGTAGTTAAGAGTAGAACAAATTTTGAGTCCTGGAGCTCCTTTAAGACTAACAAAGGTTTATTCAAGGCATGAGCTGTCGTGTGCAAACCCCACTTCTTCAGATACATTGAAATGGAGGCTAACATTTCAAATATACAGGCAGATGTCTCTACACAGGTGAACAGTAAATTAGCATACAACTTAATGGAGATGTTTTGACATATATGAAGACTAAACAGCATACCATTTGTTTGGATTTAATTAGGGGGGGGGAACCGGTGAGGCAATAAACATGTCAAAATAGCTTCCCCCCTAATTAAATCCAAAGAAATGGTGACCACTTGAACTTAACTTGTTATCGCTGTTTAGTCATTGTATATGTCAAAACATCTCCATTAAGTTGTATGCTAATTT
>NW_015170349.1:17729-20990 GCF_001447785.1 Gekko japonicus | reverse complement strand
GGACAACAGGCTGGCTGCTCACACCAGCGCGGGGCTTGAACTAACACAGTTCAGATGTTAAGACAGTGGGATATACCCACTGTGCCACCGCTCCCCTTTATTTAAGAGTATTTAAGAGTAACTGTGTTCAACGAACCAAATTGAAACCATGGTTTCTGAACTCGGTCTGATGGATTCCAACTAACCATGGTCTGGAAACAGACCTCTATACTGACACTCACTCTCAGTAAAATTCACTGTGCTACACTTTCATGTTATGTCTGAACTGAAACAGATATGGTTCCACATATGAAATCCTGACATACAGCAGTTCCTCATTATGTAAAGACCCCGGGACAAGTGTATGGATTTAGTTGTGTAAGCTGATATGTAGTTCTGGCTGGTAGAACTTCTATGATCTAACTAGCCTACATTTCTACACCTGGACCGGAGAGGCAGAAATGGTTTTGTGTATAAAATCATGGTATGTAGGATTTCCCCCCACAATATATAGTGGGTGGCAAACTTATATACATCTAAGCATATGGCAGATTTGTTAGCAATGTGGATGTAGCAGCTTCTGGCAATTCATAAGAGAAGTAACAAGGAGAAAGAACCAGTTTGGTATAGTGGATGGACGGTCAGACGAGGACCTGAGAGAGCCAGGTTATTATCTCCCTTTCTCCCAGCGGACACCCAAAGTATCTTATGTCCTTCTCTACTCCTCCATTTTATCCTCACAACAGCCCTGTGAGATACTTTAGGGTGAGAGTCTGTGGCTTGCCAAAGGTCACCTCAAAAAAGATATTATCAAAAAGATATTATGGCACTGGAAAAAGTGCAGAAAAGGGCAACTAGAATGATAGAAGGGTTGGAACACTTTCCCTATGAAGAAAGGTTCAAGCGCCTGGGGGCTCTTTAGCTTGGAGAAACGACGGCTGAGGATTGACATGATCGAGGTTTACAAGATTATGCATGGGATAGAGTAGGTGGAGAAAGAAGTCCTTTTCTCCCTTTCTCACAGCACAAGACCTCGTGGGCACCCGATGGAAATGAGCAGTTGGCTTAGAACACAGAGTGCAGGACAGGATCCAAACACTGGCTTCTCTTGTATTCCTAAATCACCCAATGAGCTTCCATGGCAGAATGGGATTCGAACCCAGATTTTCCAGATCCTGGTCTGACACTCTAACGTCTGCACCACACTGGCCCTCCAGCGACCCCACGGCTGTTGAAAATGGCTGCGTTTCTCTACCAAACACGTTGGCCACAAAGTTCACAGCACCTCTTCTAATCATGACCAGTTTTGACACTGGAAAGTTGCCTGTTTTCAGCTAAAGGGAACTGAAGCTGAAGATGCAACCCTGGAGAAGAGGGGGATGCCAAGTTGCTCCCTTGGGAGTCTGCGGCTCATAGCGGGAGCCTTTGAGAGCCAGTTTGGTGTTGTGGTTAAGGGCAGCAGACTCTAATCTGGAGCACCGGGTTTTATTCCCCCCTCTTCCGCGTGCAGCTGCTGGTATGGCCTTGGGTCAGTCACAAGTTCTTTCAGAGCTGTTCTCTCATGAGCAGTCCTGGAAAGAGCTCTCTCTCAGCCCCACCCACCTCACAGGGTGTCTGTTGTGGGGAGGGGAAGGGAAAGGAGATTGTAAACTGCTCTGAGACTCCTTTGGGTAGTGAAGGGTGCAGAGTATAAATCCAGGCTGATTTCGCATTAGAGCTGCCTTGATGTTGCACCACCATTTCCCCCTATACTATTGGTCAATTTCACACCCGAAGCTGCGGGGCTGCATTGTGACTTGCGGCTTCGCCCGATTTCCCCCGCAGTTTTGTAATCCTGTTTTTTGAGGATCACGAAACTGCAGAGGAAATCGGGCGAAGACGTGGGTCAAATGCAGCCCCGCGGCTTCGGGTGTGAAATTGACCAATAGTATTGGGGCAAATGGCGGCACAACATCGAGGCAGCTCTAGTGCGAAACCAGCCCCAATCTCTCTGTCTTCTCTCTTTGCTGGCCACCCCTAATGCCCTGCTTTTACAGCTGCTGTATGCAACTATGTGATGAAGGTACTCCAGTCTCAACCAAAGGAAGCCAAAACTGGGTCATGTCAGCCCAGGAGCTTCTCACCAACCCAGGAAATGGGCAGCCCACAGCAGGATGTTGCTATTCTTGGATTGCAACAGCCGATTGCCTTCTAAGTGTGAGAGCCTCACGTGGCCATTTATGGCCACCTACAAGGTGGCACGAGTGCGCCCCAAACAGGGGTCTGCTGCCGGACGAGGACAGGGGAAGCCCAGCTGAAAGGATCAAATGTTCTCCTTCCCATTTCACCAAGAGATCTTGCCTCTCATTCGGCTTCACTTCCTGGCGGAGAGAGAAACGATTTCACAGGGCCTGAGATTCCCGTCGGCTTGCTCTTGTCTGACATGTGACACAGCTCATGTCGAGAGAAGCGCAGAAAGGAGATAGCTATTGATTTGGGAGAGAAGGGAGCATCTGGGCCTGCCCCTCCACCCCCAACACGCTTCCCCAGGATTAAGATAAAGGCGAGGGCTGCAACAAGCCGCGAGCGTTTGTCTCAATGTTCGAGCAAGATACACAAGACGTTTGCAAGATCAGAAGGAAGGAAATGGGGAAAACTTTCCTCTTGGAAAATAGGAGCAAACTTAACAGCTGCTATCACTTGTTCTTCTAGATGTCCAGACTGCACTGCGGGAGCAGCATGTCAGTGATTGCCTTCAGGGGTCATTTCCTGGAGGAGCGCACAGGAGCGGAGCTCAGCCAGTAAAGAGCCCAGGGGGCGGGCACATGCAACAAGCCCCACCACCTGCTCCCAGCAGCCCACAGTCAGAACAAGAAGCAGCCAGGTAAGCTGCAGAGCCCCCCCGCGGCCCCGCGGCCCAGTTTTATTCAGGTACAAGCTCTCCCGCCTCTTTGTTGTTCAGTCACACAGTCGAGTCCAACTCTTCGCGACCCCATGGACCACAGTGCACCAGGCCCTCCTGTGTTCCGTTGTCCTCCAGAGGTGGTTTAATTTCATGTCCGCTGCATCAATGACAGTCTAACCACCTCATCCTTTGCCGTCCCCTTCTTCTTTGACCTTCAGTCTTTCCCAGCACCAGGGTCTTCTCCAGTGAGTGCTCCCTTCTCATTGGGTGGCCAAAGTCTTTGAGCTTCAGTTTCATTATCTGGCCTTCCAGGGAACAGTCAGGGTTGATTTCTTTTAGGATTGACTGATTTGATCTTCTTGCAGTCCAAGGGACTCTCAAGAGTCTTCTCCAGCACC
>NW_015170349.1:15434-16956 GCF_001447785.1 Gekko japonicus | reverse complement strand
CTCAGTCAGAGCAATAAGCATCCAGGTAAGTTGCAGAGCCTCCCCCCGGCCCCCCGGCCCAAAACCAGTGGCACCTTTAAGACCCAGTTTTATTCAGGTACAAGCTCTCCCTCCTCTTTGTTGTTCAGTCGCACAGTCGAGTCCAACTCTTCGCGACCCCATGGACCACAGTGCACCAGGCCCTCCTGTGTTCCGCTATCCTCCAGAGGTGGTTTAATTTCATGTCCACTGCATCAATGACACTGTCTAACCATCTCATCCTTTGCCGTCCCCGTCTTCTTTGGCCTTCAATCTTTCCCAGCATCAGGGTCTTCTCCAGTGAGTGCTCCCTTCTCATTTGGTGGCCAAAGTATTTGAGCTTCAGTTTCATTATCTGGCCTTCCAGGGAACAGTCAGGGTTGATTTCTTTTAGGATTGACTGATTTGATCTTCTTGCAGTCCAAGGGACTCTCAAGAGTCTTCTCCAGCACCGTATTCCAAAAGCATCTATTCTTCGGCGCTCGGCCTTCCTTATGGTCCAACTCTTGCAGCCATACATGACTACTGGGAATACCATTGCTTTGACCATGCGGACTTTTTTTGGCAGGGTGAAATCTCTACTTTTTATTATGATGTCTAGGTTTGCCATCGCTTTCCTCCCAAGGAGCAGGCGTCTTTTAATTTCGGCTGCTGTCACCGTCTGTGGTGATCTGGGATCCCAGGAACGTGAAGTCTGTCACTGCTTCCATGACTTCCTGGGATCCCAGGAACGTGAAGTCTGTCACTGCTTCCATGACTTCCCCTTCTGTTTGCCAAGGAGTGATGGGGCCGGATGCCATGATCTTCGTTTTTTGGGTGTTGACTTTCAAGCCGACTTTTGCGCTCTCCTCTTTCACCCTGAGCAAGAGGCTCTTCACTTTTTGCCATGAGAGTGGCATTGTCTGCATATCTGAGGTTGTTGATGTTTTCCCCGGCAATCTTAATTCTGCAATTAAGATCGCCTGGCTCTGACACCACTGCTAACAGAGGCCTCCTGGTTGGCCTCCATTCTCTTGCCTCTATCTGCCATGCGCCAATGTGGATTCCAATGCAGATTCCTTCCTCTTGGCTTCCTTGTCCACAGCCATGAGCCCAGTGCCTGCCAGGGATCCTTGGCAACTAGGTTTGCCAACCTCCAGGAGGCACCGGGAGATCTCCCGCTCTCACAATTGATCTCCAAATAATCAAGATCAGTTCCCCCGGGGGAAATGGCCGCCTTGGGAGGTGGACTCGGTGACATTATACACCCCCTTGAGCAGGGGTCATTTTGTAGAAACAGAGGTGCAGGAGCTCATTAGCAGAACTCATTAGCAGAACTTATGTGCATATGCCACGCCCCCTGACATCACCGGAAGTGTGTCAGAAGGCAACACCCACTGCTCAGGCTCCACTGGACTGCTTTGGATTGCTAGCTATTGTGGGGGGGGGGAGAATGTGCAGATCTGCCCTCGCAGAGGAGGAAGAGCTTGTACCTGAATAAAACTTGGTCTTAAAGGTGCCACTG
>NW_015170349.1:8350-15243 GCF_001447785.1 Gekko japonicus | reverse complement strand
CACAGACGCCACCCGCCCCAGGCTCCCCCCCCCCCAAATCTCCAGGTATTTCTCAACCCAGAGCTGGCAACGCTGTAGGTACCCTGTCAAGAAGTCATCAGAGTGGCACTGCCCTTGTGTAATGAGGGTTTCTGACAAGCAGTTCTAGAGAGGCATTTCGGAAGCCTAATCTCTCCCCGGTCCGTCCTGATGTGAGCTTTTGGAGGTTTTATTTTGTTTTTATAGTATAAGATATTTTTTCTTTTACTAAGTGTGTGCTCTTGTGTTTGCAATACAACCATTGGCCCTGAATCAAAGAAAGGAAAAGGTTGTATCCCCTAACACAACAACTCAGTCAGTTTGGCCAAAGATCCTGGGGTTTTTTTTGTCATCTTCTGGGCATAGGGGTCATCTTCTGGGCATTGGGCATGGGTCACTGGGGGTGCGGGGGGGGGAGGTACTTGTGAATTTCCCGCCTTGTGCAGGGGGTTGGACTAGATGACCCTGGAGGTCCCTTCCGACTCTATGATTCTATGACATATCGTTTGAAGCTGCTTTTTTCCTATGAGAAACTGTGGATAAAATCAGGGGAGGGGGATTAAAGTAGCAATTCACATCAGCCCAAAAAAGCCCCACTGAGCATTCCAAACCCTGAAAATAAAAATGCACGTTTAGGGAAGGGGGGTGGGACCCTTATGAGATTACAAGAATGATCTCAGTGTGGTGTCAGTGAAAACATAACATGGGTACACATGCTGTCAGGATGGTCTTGGGAGTTCTGAATGCACGGGGGGGGGGCAGAGTTGCAGTGAAGTGCTCCTTCTCTTCCCAAACTTGTTTTGAGCCTGCAGCCCCCCACCCACCCACCCACCCCACATACATGAAGGGCTGCTTGTACACACACACACAGAGAGAGAGAGAGAGAGAGAGAGAGAGAGAGAGAGAGAGAGAGAGAGAGAGAGAAGCCCAAACTACAGGTGCAGATTTTTAAAGATTTGGATCCGGGTTCCTGGGCTTCCCCTCGCAACAGCTGCGGGGAATGGCTGTTAGCAAACAAAGGAGAGCCCATTTGCTCTCAGAATGCTGCTATGGGGGGAGGAAGGGTTCCTGCCTTCCCCCTAAGCTGTTTCCCCATGCCAAAATAGGGCTAAGGGAAATTATTTTGCTGTTCTTGCTGCTCCGATTGGAACATCCTGTGCCCATGGAGCAGCAAAACCTGGGGAATGGCTCCCCCACCAGCTCTGTTACCTGTGGGGAAATGGATTGGGGGGAGGCAGGAGCCCTCCCCCCCCTTGTGGTGGTATTCCAAGTAAGGGATGCCAGCCTCCAGGTGGGACCTGGAGATCTCCCGGAATTACAGCTCGCCTCCATCCCCAAATCTCCAGGAGTTTCCCAACTTGGATCTGGCAACCCCCCCCCCCCATCCCCCACCAGTGGCCGGGAGAGGGGATGTGGAAACTAAGGCTCCCTCTAAGCTGTAGAGTCTTGTGAGCAAAAATTCTACTTTGTGAGCTACGGGCATTAAAGTTGTGAGCGAGTGATTTGGCTGCTGCAGAAATTAGTTTGCTCTGGAAGCCTCTTTCCTGAGCCAAGACAAAAATGTGTGAGCCGGAGACTAAAAACCTGTGAGCTAGCTCACACTCACTCAGCTTAGAGGGAACACTGGGAAATCTTACTCTGAGCCCGAACAGGCTGTCCTTTATTTTTAAGCAGCCATCCTCCACAGCTGCTTTCTGGCTACAGAAACCCTGAGCTGGTCCCAGGGAAGCCAGACCGAACGCTGATCTAGTTTGGCACTCTCTGGTCCCGTTCACACTTGCCGGGAAATGGGGGGGGGGATGTGGCTGTTTGAGGCGGTGCACTTTGACCCGTCCGGATGCATGTTTCCGGCACACCTCAACACAGTGAGAGGAACTGCTGGAGCGATCAGACGGAGGATGTCCGTCTGTGGCCTGTCGCAAGCGTTAGCTACTGCCCTTTCACCGGTAGCTTTTAACTGCAGATCTTCAGCCGGACGCGACGGGCTGGCAACGGGTGTGCGACGCCTGCCAGGTGCGCCCGTTTGATCGTGCCCTTAAGATCCGCCTGGCATCCTAAGTATCCCACAGCAACTTCTACATGTGATCGGAGCCTCGCATATGGAGAGGAAGGTGCCTGCTGAGCTTGGGGTGTTCTAAACAAGTGAATGAAGTCGTCTAAACAAGTGTGAAAACAGAGATCTCCTTTTGCACCTGGAGAAGCCCAACTCGGCTCGGGAGTCAGATGCAGCGGCTCTGAGCCACCTGCATCTGTCCCCGTCCCGGGATGCATTTGCAATCCTCGGTTTGTCCCAGCAAGGCAGCCTTGCCTCTGAGTGCCGCGCTACAGCTTGTGACTATTTTAAGTCTTCGTGTGGGGGGAAAAAATTCCCGAACTGATAAGCCGTTAATTACTTTTCAGAGCAGCTGCTATTTGCTACCATTTGTTTTATTCCTTCTATTTTAGAATTGTGGAATATGTTGAAATTTGCACCTTCTGGAACTGTGGCAGCGCTTCGAACGGCTGCCAGGAGTTCAGCGACACGCAGCAAAGGAAACAAAGAAAGAGTCACGGAAGAACATCAGAGAAGCCCATGTTGGATCAGGCCAAAGGCCCATCCAGCCCAACACTCTTGTGTCACACAGTGGCCAAAAATACCAGGTGCCATCAGGAGGTCCAGCAGTGGGGTCGGGACACTAGAAGCCCTCCCACTGTTGCTCCACCCCCGCAAACACCAAGAATACAGAGCATCCCTGTTACAGTTCCGCAGGGCCTGTAAGACGGAGCTCTTCTGCCAGGCTTTTGAATAGGAGCCGCCACCACCACCACCACCAACGGGCGACTGCAAAGCAGTACCGTTGGGTTAGGTTGACTGGCCATTCGAACATCGGGGCCATAGCTTCCCCCCCTTTGACTCAATGTGATGTACAATAGGGAGCGAGTATGTTAGTCACAATAGATTTCTGGGAGTTGCCCATTGTAATTAATTGTTTTACATTGTTTTAACTGTATTTTATTGCACTGCGTGCCTTATTTGTGTAACTGTGGTGTTGTATTACACCTATGTCTTGTAAGCCGCCCTGAGCCCGCATGCGGGGAGGGCGGGATATAAATGCAATTAAATAAATAAATAAATCCCTTGCCCCAGACTGAGAGTTCCTATCTATACCTTGTGGCTAATAGCCACCGATGGACCTCTGCTCCATATGCTTATCTAATTCCCTCTTGAAGCTGTCCATGCTTGTAGCCACCACCACATCCTGTGGCAGGGAATTCCATGTGTGAATCACTCTTTGGGTGAAGAAGGACTTCCTTTTATCCGTTCTAACCCGACCGCTCAGCAATTTCATGGAGTACTGCTTGTGAACACCCTCCATCCAGTTTGAACCATGGTCACCATGTAAAGATCATTTCATTTCCATACAGTAATACCCTTCGTTTGGGTATATAATCATAGAAATAGAATCACAGAGTTGGAAGGGGCCCTACAGGCCCGGGGGCTGGATCAGGCCCCTGGAGGGCTTCTATCAAGCCCACAGTGGAACTGGCTGCCTTCTGCTGCTTCTTCCAGTTCTACTGCTGCTGCGTCATCGTAGGTTTGCAGCTTCCAGATACACACCTGAACAGCATACTCAAGATTGCAACAGCACAGACATTTTGATGCAATACTTCAGAGCAAGAGGTGTCCGTTATCAGATACTGTTAAATAAACAAAATATTGCAAGAGTGCTGATGTTTTAAGTGTTCGTGTCCACTACCTGGCATTACATTTTAGGACACACATGGTCCAGCCCAACAAGGTCTCATTTATGTCAGATCTGGCCCTCATAACAAATGAGTTCGACACCCCTGGCCTAGAGCATCCCTGACAACGGTTTGTCCAGACACTGCTTAAAGACTGCCGGGGAGGGGGAGCTCACCAGCTCCCAAGGCAGCTGATCCCACTGCTGCACGACTCTGACTGTCAAAATGTTTTTCCTAATTCAATCCATAAAGCAAAATGCCTCCCAGTGAACATTGTGGCTGTGAACTCTCAGGGTAGTTCTCCACAATGGACTGTTGCCAAATTGAGCCTCTCTGTGAAGGCTGGGGATTTTAGGGTTGCCAGCCTCCAGGTGGGACCTGGAGATCTCCCAGAATTGCAACTGATGCCCAGATGAGAGCGATCAGTTTCCCTGGAGAAAACGGCCTGCTTTGGAATGTGGTCTTAATGGCATTATACCACGCTAAACTTCCCCCCCTCACCAAACCCCACCTTCCCCATCCCTCCCCCCAATCCCCAGGAATTTCCCTGCATGGAGTTGGCAACCGTAGGCCTGAAGTGCATTTGTCAAAATCAGCCAGCAACAGTTCTGCAAGGGCTTCGGTATCTGGTCTTTGGTGCCACACCTCATGTTCAACAAACCATGCCAGGAGCTGGTGATGTCAACCATGAAATCACAAACGTATTTGAAATGCAGAGCCAAAGAAAACAGAACTGATTGGCAAGCCCCACCCCCATTTCCCCCCTGCTGCAAAGACAACCCAGAATTTCCCAGGGATTTGAGGGTGTTGAACAAGTTTGGAACACTTCTACACAAATATATTGTCGAAGGCTTTCACGGCTGGAGTTCATTAGCTGCTGTAGATTTTCCGGGTTGTATGGCCGCAGTCTTCGCATTGTAGGACTGACGTTTCGCCAGTAGCTGTGACTGGCATCCTTAGAGGTATAACACGGAAAGAGGGAGGACTCTGTGTCAAGGTGAGAAGAAAAATGGTAGGCAGGTCATTTATATCTACTCTGGAAGGTGGGGTGGGGCTGAGTCATTATCTTGTAGGAGTTCCCCAGGCTTTGAACATGCTAATGGAGGAGCTTTCCTGAGGAGGTTCTTTTGCATACGGATTGTTTCCTGAGGAGGTTCTTTTGCATGGGGTTCTTTTCGACACAAAGTTGTCATTTGGGCAGATTTTCAGAACTCCGGAAAAGAATTGCAGTGTTTCAAATGTTTGTTTTGTCCACTTTAGTCCAGTTTTTGTTTTCGGAGGGTCTACAGCAGGAGCCCCCATTTCACAGGGGTGAGGTGTGCGGCAAATGCCCACCCTGGTGGCAAAGGGTCCCTTTGGTGTAGAGAGCTGGCTGTTCAGCAACTGTGTCCCTGATTATACCCCCCCCAAACTTGTTTTCCCCTCATCCTGTCTGATGACTTTCCTTCTCCTCCACGGAGGCTTTTAGAGAACCCGGGGTGCTTGGAAAGACCACCACGAAGACTCCTGTCTCCCTGCTGCTCTTGGGTGATTTAGGTACTCCAAGGGGTTTGAAACAAACGAGGTGTTAAAAGGGAGTGAATGAAAGGGAGAGCTTTCATCTGGAGGACACAGGATAACTTTGATGGCGCGGGCAGAAACAGGTCCCTCTGGGGGAAGGATAATAATTATTATTTCCCCCTAACTTTTATGAAGCCCAGTAAGTCAGCTCCTGACAGGGTTTCGCTCTCTCATTCCTTAGTTATAATTTTTGATTAGGACCAAAAAAAACCCCCCAGAAATGTCTTCTTGTTGATCAAAACTGCCATGATAAACGAGGGCTGCCCGCCACGAAATCTGATTCCAGCCTTTCATCATCTCCTGATCAAAACACCAACAAGGCAGGAAGGGGAAGGATGTCAGGAGCATCAAAATGCAATCTGTTTGCAAGGAGCTGGTGTCCTTTCCAGGGGAGGAGGCACACCACTTGGCCCAGGAAAGGGGTTTCTCTCCCACCACCAGACATTTGAAATGGCAGGCCCTGGGCCAATGTTTACAGGCAGCATGGGGGAGGGGAGATCCGTGGAGGAATGACCTCATGAAAGCAGCTTCCGCATGCAACCCTCATAGCAGTTACCTCAGAACACACAAACGCCCATGACTTAGCTGCCTTCTACTGAGTCAGACCCTTGGTCCGTCAAGGTCAGTATTGCCTACTCAGACTGGCAGCAGCTCTCCAGGGCCTCAGGGTTGAGGACAGAGAGGCCTTTCGCATCTCCTACTGCCTGGTCCTTTTAACTGGAGACGCCTGGGACCTTCTGCGTGCCAAGCAGAGGCTCTTCCACTGAGCCATGGCACCTCTCCTAAAGCAGCGCTTCATACATGAACACACATGAAGCTGCCTTCTACTGAATCAGACCCTGGGTCCATCGAGGTCAGTATTGCCTACTCAGACTGGCAGCAGCTCTCCAGGGTCTCAGGCAGAGGTCTTTCACTGCCTCACCCTTTTAACTGGAGATGCCGGGGATTGATCCTGGGACCATCCACACACCAAGCAGAGGCTCTTCCACTGAGCCACGGTCCCAACCAACATACACGTGAAACTGCCTTCTACTGAATCAGACGCTGGGTCCATCAAGGTCAGTATTGTCTACTCAGACTGGCAGTGGCTCACCAAGCTTTCAGGCTGGGGTCTTTCACATCACCCACAACCTGGTCCCTTTAACTGGAGATGACAGGGATTGAAGCTGGGACCTTTTGCATGTTAAAGACACATGCTCCACCTCTGAACTACAGCAGTGCTTCTCCTAAAGCAGTGCTTCATACATGAACCTGCATGAAACTGCCTTACACTGAATCAGACCATCGGTCCATCAGGGTCAGTACTCTCTACTCAGACCGGTAGTGTCTCTCCAGGGGAGGTCTTTCTCATCACCTCCTGCCTGGTGCTTTTAACTGGAAATGCCAATGTTCTTTCTAAGCAGTGGAGTCTTGTGAGCAAAAATTCTACTTTGTGAGCTACTGGCATTAAAGTTGTGAGCAAGCGATTTGGCTACTGGATAAATTAGTTTGCTCTGGAGCCCTCCTTCCTGAGCTAAGACAAAAATGTGTGAGCCAGAGGCTAAAAAACTGTGAGCTAGCTCACACTAACTCAGCTTAGAGGGAACACTGCC
>NW_015170349.1:3646-7901 GCF_001447785.1 Gekko japonicus | reverse complement strand
TAGCCTATCCCCACATGTAGCCATAACAACCAAATCTTGGGCACTCCCATTCCCACTCGCAATTGGCTCCTGAGCAGGGCTAATTTGTGACTAGAATTGGCCTATAACTGGTCATTCCCTATGGGAGAGATTCTCTCTCTGTTCTGTTCCTGCTCTGTGCTCGTTTATTGCACCTGGAAATGCTGTCCTTTGAAGAGACAAAGGACTGGCTTTGTGAATTGGACCACATGGTTGAGCAAAGATGGATTTTGCCTTCAAATTCCCTTGGACTGTTTGGATATTTCTCAGCTTGGTAAATATGTATCTTTTACTGTGTAGTTAAGGCAAATCGCCTTAGGCTTACTATTTTGCAGTGTTTTATAGTCTAATTGCAATGTTCTGTACTAAATAAAACTTATTCTTGTTTCTAAATGGTCTCTGATGTTGTACCTGAGTTCCAAGCCTAAAATCCTGTAGCCTAAACCTGACCACATACGCTACTGGACCACATACGCTACTATTGGAGGTTAAAATATTGTGCAAAATATTGTGTTAAGCCCTAGATGCCAACTGAGATTTTGAACCTCTAATCTCAGGTTGGGAGGGGGATTATTGTAGAGGTTCTGGTGGCATATTGTTCTGAATCCAGAGAGGGTAGCCTACCTCTGTGGGTTGTTGTTTAATGTACTGCAAAAGTACAGGATTACCTCTCACCCCTGGACAGGCGTGGGTGGGTTAATCCTGTACACTTATTGAGATGCAAGGCGGATTATACAGGGTGGGTCAATGCAATCAACAAGATGGGACATTAAACAAACAATGAAATAGGATTTGGGTCGCAGAACCAACCAAAAATCTAAAAAAAGCAGGAGGGCCTCAGGCTTTTGGCCGATCGTCAAGTTCATGCAGCCTTTCTTGCAAACGAATGCATGCAATCACTTCTGCTGCTTTCACGCAATGCCTCAATCATCCCTCTGTGACAAGGGCAGGCGACCCTCCAGCGGCATCTGCAGACAGAACAGGTATGGCCATCAAGGCAGAGGTATCAATTCCCTGCCCTGTCCCCATTCTCGCTCTTCCATCCCAGGCTGGTGGATCCCTTCTGTCTGCTCCTCCCTCTGCGCCGCACGAGCTGGTGACGAAGGCTCCGGTGACGCTAAGTGAACGGGATGGGAAGGAGACCATCGAAGTCGCACTCCTCATGGATAACTGCCCTCTCCGCCTCTGGGGCCCTGACATTCCTCGTGACACCCGGCTGCCAGAGCTGTCTCCCTCCTTCAGCTTACATCTTCATGAGCCATGGAGGGGGACTTTGGGAACACACAGGAGACACCGAGACTGTCAGAGGCGGTTATTTCCCCCCACTGCTCGGCTGCAGCACAGCGGCTCCCTCCTGCTCTCCCTTGCCTCCTTTCATTACCTTCCTCTCCTTTTTAAACACACCTTCCCACAAGCCGCACGGCGTTGACAATAGCCCCCTTTCTCCTTTAACCAAGCAAACCTTGGATTTGCTTCCCTCTCCCAATAATGGTGTTTTATGTGAAAACAAGCCCTTTCAACGCAAGGCCCCCTCGTGCAAAGCTGCTGAGCGCCATTTCCTTTGGCTCAGGGCACCAGCGTCGAGAAGAAAATACGGCGCTTTCATCTGTCCAAAGAAATCTTTTTTCCCCCAGTACTTGTAAAGTCTGATTGCTGCCAATTTGAGCAACACCAACATGGCTATTTGGAGAGCGGAGCATTAGTGACTTCAAGATACTCATAACATTTAAAATAGATCGCTTTCTCTCTCCCCTTTTCTGCCTCTCCCACCTTAGGCTGTGTATTTTTCATGGGTTCTTTAGAGGGGGGAAATGTATATACGGCTTGGCTGGGCGGAATGCTTTGCTTTCTCTGCCTCAACATGAAAGAGGCAATGAATGATTTGGTGCTTCAAGGAATGATCTAACATGCTGCCCTGCCTGTGTATGTGTTCTCCATATTATTCATGCTGTCTATCCCAACTTTTTCCTTGTTGCTTTGAGGTTTGGGTGGGAAGAGGGTTTTGTTTCCCCCACCCTACAGGAAAAACATAGAACTACAAACAAACAAAAGTTTCCTCCTCTTTTTGCCCTTTGATCCAGCAGTACCCACAACATCAGGGGTCCTAGGAAACATTCTGTTGAAAGGACTTGCCAATTATTTTGAATCAATGGCTAGCTGGCTATCCATTGGCTGAGTTCAGACTGGCCACTCGCCCCGATATAGGCATGTTTCAGAAACATTCCATAAATGGATTAAAGGGGCCGCTCAGACAGGCACATCTGTCCGCCGTTCCCCACCCGCACTCAACCCTTCTTGTAACACTTCGCTCCTGAGTTTAAAAGATACCTGGTGAAAGTGGTAGCAAACCCTGGAAAGCGCACGATTATCCCATGTCCATCCTGCACCAACAAAGTGTGAATGCCAAAAACCGTGCTTTTCTTATGTGGCTATGCGTTTATGAGCATATGTGCATAAGCGCATATCTCCAGATTGCCAAAAAGAAAGCCGTGCCTTACAGCCGTGCCTCTGGACCAACAGTGTGAACATTCCCTTGCACCTCCTCCCAATATGCTCCCACATCGGTGGCTGCAGCGTGAACAGAAAACCCGGAACAGTTTGTTCCGGCTCTTTTTTGCCACGACTCCCTCCCACTTCAAACTGCCAGTCTGAACGCAGCCATTATGTTTCAAATGTATATCCTGCTTTGGGTTCCCAAAGCGACGAACAATTGCAATAAAACCCGTAAATCAGACCTAAACCCCGAAAGAATAACTTACAGCCGGAGAGAACCAGGATACAAGGCAGCCAGGAAAGACGCAGCATAACCGTCTGGAGGCTTTCTGCAAGAGTCTTGTTTTGACGTGACCGTAGGACGTCAGCAGAGATGAGGCCAGGCGGGCTTCAGCGGGCCAGGCAGCCATCCACCCCCACAGTGAAAGCATAGCCCCACGGCCCCTTCACTCCTCACATTCATATCGGAAGGGGCACGTGGCAGCACTGGCCTCCTAGGGTTGCCAACCTCCTGGTAGCACCTGGGGATCTCCCACTATTTCAACTGATTGCCAGAAGACCAAGATCAGTTCTCCTGGAGGAAAATGGCTGGACTCTCGAACATTATACCCTGCTGAGGTCCCTCCCCTCCCAAAGCCCCACCCTCCCCAGGCTCCACCCCCCAAATCTCCAGCTATTTCCCAACCCAGAGCTGGCAACCCAGGCCCATAGCTACAGTGGGGGGCATCTCGGGGCTAGGCCCCCTGACTTGCTGGCAAGGCCCCCTGACCTCCCATCCAGCCCAGGGCGTCACAGCCTTCTCTCTTGGATTAATTTGATTAGCCAGTGACCCCCAAGAAATTTAAATGCCCCCTGACTTTAAAAAACCCTGGCTACGGGCCTGTGGCAACCCTACCTGCCCCACACATCCCAGGGAACAGGGAGACGTAGATGGGAGGAGGCTACCTTGAAAGCTTCCAAGCTCTCCGCTGTGCAGGGCTTCACACAGATCACCCCCAGAGCCAAAGATGGGGTTCAATGTGGCCAAGTGCAAGGTGATGCATATTGGAGCCAAAAATCCTAACTATAAATACACATTGCGCACGCAGAAGACGCCGTCTGGGAGCCCCCCGCCACAGACGAAAAACAATTTGGCAACCCTAGAGTCAAGTGCAGGGAAGGAGCCAGTGTGTGACTGCAATAAAGACGGCCAATGCTATGCTGGGGATTATTAGGAAGGGCATTGAGAACAGATCAGCCAATATCATAATGCCCCTATATAAATCAATGGTGCGACCTCATTTGGAATACTGTGTGCAGTTCTGGTCACCACACCTTAAAAAGGATATTATAGCTTTGGGAAAAGTGCAGAAAAGGGCAACTCGAATGATAAAAGGGTTGGAACACTTTCCCTATGAGGAAAGGTTAAGGCGCTTAGGGCTCTTTAGCTTGGAGAAACGACGACTGAGGGGTGACATGATTGAGGTTTATAAGATTATGCATGGGATAGAGCAGGTAGAGAAAGAGGTACTTTTCTCCCTTTCTCACAATACAAGAACTCGTGGGCACTCCATGAAACTGCTGAGCGGTTGGGTTAGAACGGATAAAAGGAAGTCCTTCTTCACCCAAAGAGTGATTAACACATGGAATTCACTGCCACAGGAAGTGGTGGCGGCTACAAGCATGGACGGCTTCAAAAGGGAATTAGATAGGCATATGGAGCAGAGGTCCATCAGTGGCTATTAGCCACAAGGTATAGATAGGG
>NW_015170349.1:0-2192 GCF_001447785.1 Gekko japonicus | reverse complement strand
ACAGAGTGTTGGACTGGATGGGCCATTGGCCTGATCCAACATTGGCTTCTCTCATGTTCTTATGTTCTTCCTCTTTCAGAAGGCATTCGAACTGTATGACATCTGCACATGGTCTTGCCTTCTCCCTTAAATTTCACTGATTTTATAGGGGGCAGTAGGGTTGTCAACTCTGGGTTGGGGAATTCCTGGAGATTTAGGGGTGGAGCCTGGGGAGGGCGGGGTTTGTGGAGGGGAGGGATCTCAGCAGAGTATAACGCTGTAGAGTCTAACTTCCAAAAATAACCATTTTCTCCAGGGGAATTATCGATGCAACGAACATGAAATTAAGCCAACTCCAGAGCATGATGGAAGACAGGAGGGCCTGGAGTGATGTGGTCCAGGGGTTCACGAAGAGTCAGACTCGACTGTGCGACTGAATAACAACGACAACAACATCCAGAGGAATTATTGTCTGGAGATCAGTTGTAATAGCGGGAGATCTTCAGGCCCCACTTGGAGGTTAGCAACCCTATGGGCAGCCATGTGAATGCCAGGGGAAAAAAACATTCTGTAAAGACAGAGTTACCAGTACAATCCTGTCTGGTGGCAAGATGTGTATGTAACTCTGCTGACTGGAAAATGTCCCTGTCAGTTACATAGTTCACGCTTTGTTAACTTTGCCTTCTCCTTCTGGTTTCTGTGAATCCCAAGCCCACCAGACACCAAAATAATGGCCAGAATCTAAGATTTCTGAACATTGTTGTCTGTCATTAATTGTCCAACTCAGATGAGTTATAATTAACAACACAGGCCCTTTTGTTTCAGGATTTCATTAGATCAAATCCAAATGCACCTTCCTAGCTTCTTGCTGCTTCCCTTCCATAACTCTGAAAAACACACCACCTCCTTTAGGATCTGGACGGCTGGAAATCTGCGGCCACACCATCTGCAACTCACCCCGCTGTGCCGGCTCAGCGCAGCACATATGGCCGGGAAAATTACCCGCTGTTCTGAGACCCCAGCGCTCTGGCGATCCTGGCTTCAGCCGTAATGAAGCTGTGGTGCCCCTGTGAGGGAAAGTTAATGTAATAACAACATTACATTCCACAAACAAATGTTTCAGATGTTGAGTTTAAAAAACAAAACACCAGACAGCAAGCGGACCTTAAAATATCCTGCTCTGCTGAGAAATTAATGCAATAGCGCTTAATAGCAGACTGGTTCCCGCCCTCCCTGTTCACACATTGCCAGTGCAAACAGTGGGCAGCTCTACTTGTGGGGGGGGGGATCCTCACACCCAGCAAGGCTCCTTAAGGATGGCAGTGTGTGTGTGTGTGTGTGTGTGTGTGTATGGCCCACAAGAAAGTGGGAAGAGAACATCTGTTGGAGATTGTGGGTTCAGTCAGCTCCAAAGAGCCAGTTTGGTGTAGTGGTTAATTGCACGTACTCTAATCTAGGAGAACCGGATTTGATTCCCCACTCCTCCACATGCAGCTGCTGGTGTGACCTTGGGTCAGTCACAAGTTATCTCAGAGCTGTTCTCTCAAGAGCAGTTTCTGTCAGAGGTCTCTCAGCCCCACTTACCTCCCAAGGTGTCTGTTGTGGGGAGGGGAAGGGAAAGGAGTTTGTAAGCTGCTCTGAGACTCCTTTGGGTAGTGAAGGGCAGGGTATAAATCCAGTCTCTTCTCTCTCTTCTTCTTCAAACTGCCTTCTGTTTTCTGACATCCCTTTCATCACACTGAAAAGATTTTTCCCCCCCAACAGCTGATAAAATGCAGTTCCAATAACAAATTACAGCTACAGAGAGAAACTGACGCAAACCTCCCTGGGAAGAATGCAGGAAGCAAAACCGTAATGATTGCTGGGTTGTGTCCTCATTGGCTTAAGCAGTGGGCTTAGTTGCTGGCTCAGGGTGGGCAAAGATTTTGGCCTGGGGGCTGCTTCTGGGCCTCTCCCCCCCCGCCGCCTTGAGGGTTCCGAGTTCAATGCTGGCTCTGCCCAGTTACAGCGCTGGCACTTCCAGCATCCAAAGTGGAGTCCTCAAAAGCTGGTGAAGACCCAGCTGCAGCCCCTCACCCACTCTGTTAGTGGAACCCAGCCCTCGACCTGCTTGACAATTTTTTAAAAGCACCCCCCCCCCAGCAGATGCTGCAGTTCAGATGGCCAATGCTTCAGTCTGGCTGCAGGGCAGTGGTCCCACCCAGGGCTATTTT
>NW_015170348.1:251917-267979 GCF_001447785.1 Gekko japonicus | reverse complement strand
ATTCTATGTTCCTTATAGCTCCAAAAAAATTTGAGAATTTCTTTTTGCCATTTTTTTTTAAACATTTTATTTAAAAAGTTTTTAAATTACAACAATATAGAAAAACTTTACAAGTCAAAACCACTATACATAACTTCAAAAACTGAGTACAGTATTGCATAACCAATGCATGCCTTCAAATATACTTTTCAACCTGTTTCGTATTTAACAACCACAAGATGTTTAAAAACGAACAATAGACAGTGAAATGATCTTTTAATACAATACAAACTTCAAATATTTCTCTGGAGTGTTATAGGCTTTATTTTTCCCAGCATTGATATACGATATTATACTATACCATTTTTCAACAAAGTCATTTGGTTTGTTTGGAATATTATCTGTCCTTATTTGGGTAGCTATTTTATCTGCAATTAGTACATCCCATACCTTTGCAATCCAAGTATTAATTGTAGGGACAGTTAGTTTGTTCCACTGCTGGGCAATACATGTTTTTGCTGCATACAATAATAATGTGAGTATTTCCGTTTTTTGTCTAGACAAGGAAAGATCTGGCCACATATTTAACAGTACTGAATTCGGACTATTTGGTAGGTTACACCCTGTGATTTTAAAAATTTCTTCAATAATTTCCCCCCAAAATAAGTTAATCTTTGGGCAGCCCCACCAACAGTGAGTAAACGTACCTTTAGCTCCACAACCTTTCCAACAAGATGGGTTGGATTTGCCTTTACTCAGAAATAGTTTATTTGGAGTTAAGTACCATCTTGCATAGATTTTAAATGATTGTAGTTTAACTTCTAGGTTGTTGGATGTAAAGGGATATGATTTCCATATGTGGTCCCAGTCTTTTTGTGGTATTTCCAAGAGACAGTCTTTGTCCCAGGCCTTTTGGATCGAAGTTTTTTTACTCCACATGCCCTCTGATATACTCCTGTATAATAATGAAATTAATCCTTTCTGTGTAGTCTTACCTTTGTCTAATATATTCTCAAAACCGGTTAAAGGTCTGTCTAGCTGAGTTGTTTTTGATGTTTCCATATATAAGTTTTGTATTTGATAGTATTGATACCATGTTAGATGAATTTTATATCTCTGACTCAACTGATGTTCGGTAAGTAGATTTCCTTTTTGTATCAAATCTTTAAATCTAAATAGTTTTTTCTCTCTTAAAGGTAGAAAGGAACCAGAATGTTTCCCCGGAATAAACCACTCTTGACCTAGAATGGAAGTGAACGGGGATGTCCCCGGGGCAAGAACTCCCCTAAATTTGTTCCAAATGTCTAAGGTAAGTTTTAAGTATATGTTTGTGTCATTTGTCATTTTGGTGTTTTTCTGTGTTTTCCAGATTACCTCATGCAGATTTTCTGGGTACAGTGAATGTGCCTCTATGGCTACCCAGGTTTTAGAACATTCCGGGTGGGCATAGTAAATAAGATTTTTCAATTGTGCAGCATAAAAGTAGTTTTCTAACATAGGAATTCCCAGTCCGCCTTTTTTTGCCGGTTTTGTTAATGTTTGAAATTGAATTCTCGCTTTTTTCCCATTCCACAAGAACTTTTGCAGTCCTACTTTCCAATTTTTAAAATCTTGTTTTAGCACAGGTATCGGTAGGTTTTGGAATAAAAAAATCAATTTAGGTAATAATATAGCTTTATAAAGTTCAATTTTTTCTAACAGTGTAAGGTTTAGTTTTCCCCATTTCATAAGTGTTTCCCTATACTCCCTGTTCACCTCTTTATAGTTAACTTCATACAATTTGTTCATATCCAGTGGAATTTGAATTCCTAAGTGTTTCCAGGTATTTTTTACCCATTTAAAGGGGTATTTTTGTGTAATTTCTTCTTTGGCTGTATTTGTTAGCTGTATAGGAAACAATTCAGATTTTTGCTTGTTAACTACAAAGCCGGATACCTTCCCAAAATTACGTATTTGCTGTAGTAAAGGCTCTAGAGAGAGGGCTGGGTCTCTTAAATAGAAAATTGCGTCATCGGCAAAGAGACTCGTTTTGCAAGTCTCCTTCCCTATTTCTATTCCCAAAATCTTTGTGTCCTCCCTAATAGCACAAGCTAAGGGTTCAAGAGACAGCGCAAAAAGTATAGGTGACATCGGGCAGCCCTGGCGCGTGCCTCTTCTGAGATGGATCTCATCTGTCCTAAATTGGTTTACTGTTATTTGAGCTCTAGGATCTCTATACATTGCCATTATACCGTTCAAAAATTTAGGGCCAAAATCCATTTTTTTTAGTAAGGTAAGTAGATAATTCGGTTCAACCATGTCAAAGGCCTTTTCGGCATCAATAGACAACAGGCTTGAGGTAATTTTATTGTTTTTACAGTAATTAATTATTTTTAAAGTTTTTCTAATATATTATCGGTGATGTTTCTCCCGGGCATAAAGCCCGCCTGGTCTTTATGTATATAAGTCGTGATTATCTTTTGTAGTCTTGTGGCTAAGATTGAGGAAAATATCTTGAAGTCGTGGTTGAGTATCGAGATAGGTCGATATGAGGCAGGTGAAGTTTTATCCTTGCCACTTTTCGGGATTACAATAATTCTTGCCTCCTCCCATGACTTTGGCATTTCCCCTTTTTCTAAAACTGTGTTAATGGTTTTTTGTAAGTGGGTTTCTAAAATAGGTTTAATTTTTTTATAAACTTCAATAGGGATTCCGTCCCTACCCGCTGTTTTGTTGTTCTTTAGTTTAGATATAGCTTGTGAAATTTCTGGTAGAGATACCGGTTGGTCTAGGAAGTCTTTATGGTCTAGCTCTAACCTATTTTTGAATTCAGTCTGGTCCAAATATTTGTTAATATCATCGACAGATGGTTTAGTAGATGAGTACAGGGTTCTATAAAATTCACTAAATTCCTCAGATATATCTTTCGCTGATGTTTTTGTTGAACCCGTTTTAGTTTTAATAGATTGTACAATTGAGGATGCCAATTGTTGTGTGACTCTATATTTTAAGTACTTTATAGATCTTGGTGTCTTAGTTACGTATTTTTGTTTCAATATCATTAACTGTTTTTGTGTTCTGTCTGTTTCTAGTAATTCAAGTTTTTTCCTTTCTTGGTTTAGCTTTCTCAGCGTTTTTTTGCCACCGTGTGTCATATGTCTCCTTTCTAGGTTTTTGATATTGTTTTGTAAATCACTAATTATTCTATTTCTTTCTTTTTTATAGTTGGAGGCTTCAGAGATGATTTGTCCTCGAAACACTGCCTTAAACGCTTCCCAGATGTTTCCCTGAGACGCTTCACAATTTTCATTGAATTTGAAGTATTCAGTTATTTTCTGGCTTAAGTTCTGGCAAATTATTTCATTTTGTAGAAGTAATCTATTCATTGACCATATTGGTCCTTTGCCGTCTGATTGCTGCTTCATCAATTTGCAACCCACCCAGGAGTGATCTGACAAAATACAGGATCCTATTTCCGAATTCATAATTTGAGATACTAGAGGTTTAGTAACTAATATAAAATCGATACGGGAGTATGTGTCGTGTCTTGAAGAATAAAAAGTGTATTGTTTTGTATTTGGATTTTGCACTCTCCAAACATCTGACAAATTAAAAGATTCAAAAATCCGTTCCAATTTTGTGGGTTTGTTTTCTTGCGTCTGGCCTCTGGCTATATTTCGCTTAAATGTTTTATCTATTTTAGAATTTGCTATTAGGTTCAGATCGCCCCCTAGAATCACTTCACCACTTTTAAAATCCATCAGTTCAGTAAGTGTATTTTGAATAAATTGAAGTTGTTCAGAATTGGGGGCATAAACAGCCGCCAATGTAATTGGCTCGTCATAGAGTTTGCCCTTTACAAATATGTATCTTCCTCTCGGGTCCGTCCTTGTTTTTTCTAAGATAAAAGGTACATTTTTAGATATTAAAATAGCGGTTCCCCTAGCTTTTGACGACCCGTTTGCTTGATATTGATGTTCAAACCAATTGTGCTTGAGCACAGTACCTCTACTGTTTTTACTGTGTGTCTCTTGAATAAACAATATGTTTACTTTTTCTTTGGCCCAGTAGTTAGATGCTCTCCTAATTTTTATTTTATCATTCAAACCTCTTGCATTCCAAGATGCGATTTTTAGATTGTTAGTCATTACTTCTGGTTATGTATTTGTACTCAATTCCAAATATAGCTATAATATAAATTCTACCCCGCCCTCCCCTCCACACAACACAACAACAGTTAACCCGTTAACAAATAATTTCCCTTAGTTTTAAGTTTCAAAATAAAACTTTTGTTTAATGTAAACTTTTCTTTAAACAAACAATCAACTCAGAACTAAAGCACCCTTTTAGGGTGAAGGTCTAGAGGTCTATCCTGGTTCACCAAGATAGGCCTTAGGGAGTTCCACTGCAGTCTCCCTAGTTAGAACCTTAAAACAAGTCAGAGGGTATATTTATTAAAATTTAACTCAAATACAGATGTAATTTCCAACCTCCTTCATCCCTCCTATTTTTGTAGAGTTCCATACCTTAATCTGTTTACACGTATAGAGACTTAGATAGGTGTAAGACAAACATATCCCTTCATCTTTTAGTTTCAACAAACATATTCACTCCTCTAGCAGGAGATATTTTTGTTAGTCATACTGGCTTGGAGATATGTTTCTCATTCATTAACTTTGATCTTTCCACTGAAAGCTGTAATATTCTTTGTTAGGTGTGGCTAGACCATTTGAAGAGGATTTTGCTTTTCCCCTTTCCACTGAAAGCTGTAATGTTCTGTGTTAGGTGTAGCTAGACCATTTAAAGAGGATCTTACTTTTCACATTTAGTAACCCTAGTATATAAAATATATGCTTTACAGATGGCTATTAAAGATAAAGTAAATCTCATATGAAGATCTTACTTTTCACATTTAGTTACCCTAGGATATAAAATATATGCTTTACAGTTAGCTATTAAAAATAATGTAAATCTCAAAATTAATACCAATATAAAAGTTTGGCCTAGTTCTCAAAATTGTACTCATATATCTAGTTAAGGTTACACCAAATACTAGTCCTTAGGCTTAGCATAAAATCTCAAAAACTCAGGAAAAAAAATCGTCCTGCTTTAACTTTACCTTGGCTAAATAAAGACCCCCCCATATTGTTTTTTTTTTTTTTAAAAAAAACACTCATTAGGACATCAAATAAGTAATAGAGGTTGTAATTTTCACCTTAATACTTGAACTTAAATTAAAAGAGTCGTCCCGCTCTTATACATTTAAACCAAAATCTAAACCTTAGTATAAATTGCTATACTAGCAGGGGGTTTAACTTTAGCCATGCCTGTATAACTCAGCTATTATAAATGATGCATTTTAGCCAGTATTAAAACAAATTAGGTTTAGCCCTGTATGCATTTTTAAGTTCGTAGTGTCCGTCCCTTGGGTTAGTTTTTACCAGTATAGTTCGCTGAAGTCCATTGATGGACGGTCTCACTCTCCTGCAATCTCTTGGTCTTCTTCTGGTGTTAGTTTTACTGAAAGCGCCGTCAACAGAGCTCTCCCTGTAAATCTGTCCGATGCCTGATATTGTAGTCCATTTTTATACACGACGACATCTGAACCTGGACTCCAACGGAAACGAATCTTTGCAGCATTCAGCTTAGATGTGATGATCTTGAGGTTTTTGCGTTTCTCTAGGGCTTCCGGCGACAAGTCTAATAGAACTATAATTTTTTGACCTTTATATTTCAAGCCGGCGTTATTTCTTGCAATCTGTAGGATCTTGTCCCTTGTTGATTGGTACACAAATTGCACCAAAATATCTCTTGGTCTCTCCTTTCGGCTAGTCGCCATTGCACCCAGTCTGTGGGCTTTTACTAGTGCAGGTTTTTTCCCTTCCCCCAAGTTCAAAATTTCTGCAAGCCACTCTGACATCAGGGAAGGCAAATCACTTTTTGCCTCTTCGCCTTCATTAAGACCGCGGAATTTGAGGTTCGATTGCCTCCATTTGTTCTCAAGTATTACTAGCCTGTTTAAGGTAGATTGTTCAAAGGATTGTAACGAACGTACCTCTTCCTGCATCGTGATCGCTAATTCAGCCGCTGTGTCCGCCGTTTTCGCAATCTCTTTTATTTCCTGGACCATGTTCTTAATGGAATTTTGTACAGGCTGTAGCAAGTCTTGTACCACTGCCGTAATAGATTGTAGAATATCCTCTCTCAGTTCTTTTAAGTCTCGCCTCGTCAGCGGGCCCTCGCCTGCTTCATCGGGGTTTACCTCCGCTGGTCTTTCCGGCGCCATTTTGTCTGCCGTCGCTTGCTCGGATTCAGAGCGGTCTGTCGATTTTGGGGGCGAAAAAAAATTCGTAACGGAGCTTTTTTTCCTTGTATAGGTAGTTGGTTGTTTCCCAAGCTGGGCATACGCTCCTTTTTTTGGCATCAGGGTTTTTTAAGGTGAGATCCAGTTGAAGTTAGGGGGTTGAAGTCGGGAGCTCCTCGCTTATGCGTCTACCATGTAGCGCTAGGCTCCGCCCTCTCTCCAAAATCATTGTTATAAGGATATCAAAGTGTATCAAAAGCTGTTTTGAGATCTACGTATGCGGCTTTAGATCTTCATCACGTCTCCTTGAGGTCTCAACCTAAAAAGACAGTGACAACCCATTTGGTTAAATGTGGGCCTGTTCCAATCACATATAAAGCAAAAGATAGTGACCTGATTATTAAAGCTAAAGAGACATGTGGGTAAGGTCCCCAAACTACCCCTGTGCCAGGCACTTAGTCCCATCTCAGCGTCCCCCTCCAAAGTGCTGTCCTTTCAGAAAAGAAACGCACTTGTACACTTTCCCCTGGGTGCAGCACCCCTCCACTTACGCCTCTCCAGCAGCTCCAACCGAAAGAGCCGTGTGTCAGTGAACCGAGAGAGCCCTTCGCTACCCTTCAAGGGCCTGATAAGTGGCAAAGGTGTGCCAAGGATCAGGGAAGCCACAGACCCTGCTGTAGAATGATATGGCAGCCAGAAGGATGGACATGGTCTTGGGCACAAGGCCCCTCCCCCTGAGGGAGGCGAGACATTGCAGGACCGTGGTCTTGAAGAACGGCCAAGAGCTGCTTCCTCCGTGAGCCACTGAGAATTCCAAGGAGGTCTTAGCAGCCCTAGAGTCGGTGTGCTGCATGAAGGGGGCAATAGAATTGAATATTCTGTGCCAGGGTTCATTTCGTAGAAAAAGAGGGTGCGGCCTAATGTGCTAATGAGCTGTGCTGTCAGGGGTGTGGCCCAATAGGCTAATGAACTTCTGCTGTTGGGTGTGGCCTATTAAGCTAATGAGTTCCTGCTGGGCTTTTTCTACAAAAAGAGCCCTGGGCGAAGGTATGCCAAGGATCTGGGAAGCCACAGACCCTGCTGTAGAATGATATGGCAGCCAGAAGGGTGGACATGGTCTTGGGCACAAGGCCCCTCCCCCTGAGGGAGGCAAGACATTGCAGGACCGTGATCTTGAAGAACGGCCAAGAGCCGCTGCCTCCGTGAGCCACTGAGAATTCCAAGGAGGTCTTAGCAGCCCTAGAGTAGGTGTGCTGCATGAAGGGGTCAATAGAATTGACTATTCTGTGCCAGGGTTCGTTTCGTAGAAAAAGAGGTGCAGGATCTCATTAGCATAACTCATTGGCATAACTTATTTGCATAGGCAACACCCCCTGACATCACCGGAAGTGTGTCAGAAGTCAACACCCACTGCTCAGACTCCACTGGACTGTTTTGGATTGCTAGCTATTGGGGGGGGGGGGAGTGTGCAGATCTGTCCTCGCAGAGGAGGGAGAGCTTGTACCTGAATAAAACTTGTTCTTAAAGGTGCCACTGGACTGTTTTGGACCGGGGGCTGGGGGGAGCTCTGCAACTTACCTGGCTGCTTCTTGCTCTGACTGAGGGCTGCTGGGAGCAGGGGGTGGGGCTTGTTGCATGTGCCCGCCCCCTGGGCTCTTTACTGCTGGAGCTCCGCTCCTGTGTGCTCCTGCAGGAAATTACCCCTGCTCTGTGCAATATCAGTTGATGTTAAAGGTTCACAGTGCTTTTCCAAATAATTTTTAAAAAAAATTAAAATGGATAACTCCACAAGGTGGCAGTCTTGGCTTTGATTTCCCCTTTCATTTTGGTATCCTTTGATGTGGATGATAACAGAGTAAAGTCGCAATTTAATTTTTGTAAATAGTCCATTGTCAGTAGTACTGTGTGAGCTGTAAATTGCAGTAATTGGTATGCTTCCTTGCGGGATTCATGGGTATCTCTGCAATTACTTCCTAAACCTAGTATTTGAAAAGGAGAGAGAATTAGTGCCCCTACCCCCTAGTATTGGTGTGACAAGCATACCTCAACATTTTGGGATGCAGCAGCACAGCTGCAATCTGCTGAGGCCATTTTATGAAGTGACTGTTGAGGCAATCCTGACTACATTTACTCGAAAAGCAAGTCCCCCTTTTTCTAGTTGGGCTTACTCCCATGTAAGTGCCTAAGACTGCAGTCTGTGCATGTGTGAGGGAGAAGAAACAAGACAGTAAGGGTTCTTTCTCCTCCATCCTCAGACAGTGATCTAGAGGTGGTTTGTTGTTGTTGTTCAGTCGCACAGTCGAGTCCGACTCTTCGCGACCCCATGGACCAGATCACGCCAGGCCTTCCTGTCTTCCGCCGTCCTCTGAAGTTGGCTCAATTTCATGTTCGTTGCATCGATGACACTGTCTAACCATCTCATCCTTTGCTGTCCCCGTCTTCTTTGACCTTCAATCTTTCCCAGCATCAAGGTCTTCTCCAGGGAGTGCTCCCTTCTTATTGGGTGGCCAAAGTATCTGAGCTTCAGTTTCATTATCTGGCCTTCCAGGGAACAGTCAGGGTTGATTTCTTTTAGGATTGACTGATTGGATCTTCTTGCAGTCCAAGGGACTCTCAAGAGTCTTCTCCAGCACCATCGTTCAAAAGAATCTATTCTTCGGCGCTCGGCCTTCCTTATAGTCCAACTCTCGCAGCCATACATGACTGCTGGGAATACCATTGCTTTGACCATGTGGACTTTTGTTGGCAGGGTGATGTCTCTACTTTTTATCATGCTGTTTAGGTTCGCCATCGCTTTCCTCCCAAGGAGCAGGCGTCTTTTAATTTCATAATATCACTCAGCAAAAGACCAAAATGTGCCCCTGGCTGATGTGAAGAACCCCAGGTCCTAATTCCATTGCTCCAGGTACACCCTGAGTGACTGGAGGGATTGCCAATGTTCCCAGTCTCTGGAGACATTTTTAGGGGGCCTTGTAGGGACATTTTAATACAAGCTGTGGCTGGAATGGGTATTCTTGGCCTGAACCTCTTTTTCTGTGTGCCTCCATTTTTCTGGCAGTGAAGAGGGCACTTCTGATAACTTGGAACATCTGCCCGTGTCTCCGTTATGGATCTTGCAGAACCAGGAAAACACCCTGGGATAACTTTGTGGTTAATGGGTTGGCATGAGGTGGTTTTAAGAAGTGGGAACTATTCCATCTAAGTTACTTCACTCACATTGAAAGGAGATTTCTCGCCTTAGCCGGGATAGCCCGATTTCGTCAGATCTCGGAAGCTAAGCAGGATCGACTCTGGCAACTCCTTGGATGGGAGACCTCCTTGAAATACCAGAGGCGGGAGGCGTGGGGGGAGGCTTTCTTCAGCCACCTCTCTGAATATCCTCCAGGCCCCCAGTAGGGGTCAGTCAACAGAGGTCGCCATGACTTCCAGGTGCACTCACACACACACATGCACATATGAAAAATACAAAAAGAAAAAAGAAAGGAGATTTATTGCTCTTTTCAAAGGAACTCAGGATGGCAAGTGTGGTTTTCTCTGCCCCTTCCCCATCTGATTCCTCCCCCCCCTCCATATCTTCACAACAGCTTTGAGATGGCGCGTAGGCTAATGGACCGTCTGTTCTGTGGTTCCACAAAGAGATTCATGGCTGAGGAGGGATCTGAACTGTGGCGTTTTGTTGTTGTTTTTAGTTCTGGTGCAATAAAAACCACTAAAGATAATTACAGAATTATTGCAGCTTCTTGAAAATTAATGTTTCATGTCTGAGATCTGTTCTTCGCTGGCAGTAGAGTGGGGTTATGTGTCTCTTTTAACTATGGTTTAAACTTTGTATTTTACTCAAGCTCTTTTACTCAGTGTAACAGGCAGCAATTGATATAATCCTAGCCTGTTGATGATTTTAAAACACGTACTTTTTGCTTTTCCCTCAGCTGTATGACGGGTTACCATTTCCCCATAAAGAAGGTGTGTGTGTGTGTGTGTTTTCATTTGCTTTCTGTATTCAGTTTTGAATCTTACTGATAACTGTTTTCTGGATCCAGTACAGTTCGTAAAGAGTTTAGATTCTTGACATGTGCATTTCCTTCGGTAATACTGCTTGGCAATATAATCAGTTGATGGTAATTTAATTCAGAAGATTTTAAAAATATGGACATAATTGTTTGCTGCAAAGACTGGATTGTAAAATGCAGGTACCATTTTCAGAACAGTTTTTTTCATCATAGTCCATTTCCAAACTCTGCATGTGTTGGATTTTAACTGGAGTTAAATATCAAAAAGTTTTTAAAAAATACACACAAAGAGGACTCCTCTGTTGACTTCTGGATTTTTGAGTTTCTTTCCGTGCCAGCTGGTATCCAGTTTGGTGTAGTGGTTAATGGACTCTAATCTGGGAGAACCAGGTTTGATTCCCTACTTCTCCACTTGTACCTGCCGGATGACCTTGGGCAAGCCATAGTTCTCACACAGCTGTTCTTGAAAAGAGCAGTTTCTGTCAGAGCTCTCTCAGCCCCACCAACCCCACAGGGTGTCTGTTGTGGGGAGGGGAAGGGAAAGGTGTTTGTAAGCCGCTCTGAGACTCCTTTGGGTAGTGAAGGGCAGGGTATAAATCCAATCTCCTCCTCCTCCTCCTCCTCTTCTTCTTCACAGGAGATGTTAGAGAGCTATTAATTTGAGGAGCTGTAATAATTTTTCTTCATGATTTTCTGAAATCCAGTGTGTAAGCATTTTGAAGCATACTTTTCTGCTAGGATATCTGTGTATACAAGACAATCTGTAACAAAATGAAAATAAACATTATACCATATAGATCAGTGATGGCGAACCTTTTAGAGACCGAGTGCCCAAACTGCAACCCAAAACCCACTTATTTATCGCAAAGTGCCAACACGGCAATTTAATCTGAATACTGAGGTTTTACTTTAGAAACTTTTATTTTCTACATTAACTTAAGATGATCCAAACAAACTAAGGAAAGCAATCCCAAGTGCTTTCATTTACTTAAAATTATTTGTCAGAGAATTCGACACTTTAATGATGGTCTGGGCCTGGCTGGGGCGATGGCACGCGTGTCCACAGAGAGGGCTCTGAGTGCCACCTCTGGCACCCGTGCCATAGGTTCACCACCACTGATATAGACTATTCTCAAATGAAAACAAATATCCATCAAATTATCCATATATTGAAGAGCATATATGGTAGTAACCATATAATCTAAATATGCATTGGTGAAATTATAAAACAAATCAGTTTCTAAAAATGTAGACAGCAGGTAGAGGCATCCAGATTACTATTTCCTTTGGTGTAGTGGTTAAGTGTGGTTGACTCCAGTCTGGAGAACTGGGTTTGATTTCCCATCCCTCCACATGCAGCCAGCTGGATGACCTTGGGCCAGTCAGAAGTTCTCTCAGAGCTGTTCTCTCATGAGCAGTTCTCAGTCGGAGTTCTCTCAGCCCCACCTACCTCACAGGGTGTCTGTTGTGGGGAGAGGAAGGGAAGGAGATTGTAAGCCGCTCTGAGACTCCTTCAGGTAGTGAAAAGTAGGGTATGAAACCGAACTCTTATTTTTCTTCTTCTCATTAACATTTTATTGTCTTTTTTTGTTTCCAAATTTTTTTCTTCTTCTCTCAGTCTGCTGACAGATCAACTGAGCATAGATCCACCACCTCTTTTGTAAATTATCTTTTCCGTTGCTCTCCATTGATAGAGAGTTGGTATAGCATTGGACATGCTTTGTTATGAGCCAGTTTAATAAATCCATCACTTTATAAGTAGGGATTACCGTAATATCAGTCTGATAGAAAAACTGCACCCAACAACATTTCACAAACCAACAGAGGGATATGTTTGTATCACTCCACCTTTATGAAGGCTCATTACTTTAGACTTATTGGATATTTGGTTAACACAGCAGAGTTTGCCCGGTCATAGAAGCATGGTACCGAGTGCAGTAAATAAATCTCCCAAGACGTATATTGCAAAAAAGGTAAACTTACATTTATTCAGGGTGGTGAAAACCAGTGAGGATTGTGAGGCACTCCAAAGGGATCTGTCAAGGATGGGCGAGTGGGCGTCAACATGGCAGATGGGGTTCAATGTGGCCAAGTGCAAGGTGATGCACATTGGAGCCAAAAATCCTAAATATAAATACACATTGATGGGGTCTGAACTGGCAGAGACTGAGCAAGAGAGAGATCTTGGAGTTGTAGTGGATAACTCACTGAAAATGTCGAGACAGTGTGTGACTGCAATAAAGAAGGCAAATGCTATGCTGGGGATTATTAGGAAGGGTATTGAAAACAGATCAGCCAATATAATAATGCCCCTATATAAATCAATGGTGAGACCTCATTTGGAATACTGTGTGCAATTCTGGTCACCACACCTTAAAAAGGATATTATAGCTTTGGAAAAAGTGCAGAAAAGGGCAACTCGAATGATAAAAGGGTTGGAACACTTTCCCTATGAGGAAAGGTTAAAGCGCTTAGGGCTCTTTAGCTTGGAGAAAAGACGACTGAGGGGTGACATGATCGAGGTTTATAAGATTATGCATGGGAAAGAGCAGGTAAAGAAAGAGGTACTTTTCTCCCTTTCTCACAATACAAGAACTCGTGGGCACTCCATGAAACTGCAGAGCGGTCGGGTTAGAACGGATAAAAGGAAGTACTTCTTCACCCAAAGAGTGATTAACACATGGAATTCACTGCCACAGGAAGTGGTGGCGGCTACAAGCATGGACAGCTTCAAAAGGGGGGGGGTCAACAGTGGGAGGGCTTCTAATGTCCTGGCCCCACTGGTGGACCTCCTGATGGCACTGGTATTTTTGGCCACTGTGTGACACAGAGTGTTGGACTGGATGGGCCTTTGGCCTGATCCAACATTGGCGTCTCTTATGTTCTTATGTTATTCAAGTAGATCACATTCAGGTTGCAGTCAAGAGAAGAGAAAGCACTTTCCCTATCACAAATGGCCAGCTGATCTGGCATCAAGTGTGTGGGAGTGTGAGGGCATAGTATCTACAGGAGAGAGCGGCAGAGACATGTGTCTCCATGGAAGGCCATGTAGAGAGAGTGAGAGGACAAAGAAGAGAGAGAGGAGTAGGTCAGAGGGCAGCTCCCAGGTTAAGACAAAGAGAGGCCTCCCATTCAAGGAGACAACACCTCGACACACTTAGAGTGATCTAGCGCCCCCAAGTGTCCAGGCATGCTGAGTCGCTCACTCCAATTAGATACCCCCCCATGGGCTCTTCTATACACTATTCCTAGATACAGCCAGTCACTGATTTAAACACTGGAAGGGTATTTGTTGTTTCCTTGGATATACTAAAAATTAAACACTTTTATCAGCATCTGAAATTCCCCATGAGCAACTGCAGAGTGCTGTGTATTACATAGCATCTGTTCATTTAGGTGTTCCTGCGTGCTTATTACAGAAAATATGGCATCCATTCCCCATTGAAAACAGGGTGGCACTTACCTGTAACTATTCATAGGTGTGTCTTCTGTGCAGGCACACATTGGGATCGCATTTCCTAGCTAAGAATTGGGATAGCGTTTTATGGCTAAGAAAGGCTTAGCCCCTTCCCTCAGTTTCCGCCGAGCCGCCATAAACTCTCAGCAGACCTAATATTCATAGATGTGTCTTCTGTGCAGGCACACATTGGGATCGCATTTCCTAGCTAAGAATTGGGATAGCACATTGGGATAGCATTTTATGGCTATGAGAGGCTTAGCCCTTTCCGTCAGTTTCTGGGAGCCGCCATAAACTCTCAGCAGACCTAATTAGAAAGGAGAGCTCACAGTGGGGCAGGAGGGATAGAATATATATCCCTGCACAGAAGACATGGAGATGGACAACAGCCACCGATAAATTGCAATCCTGTTTTCATCGTCTTGCAGTCACACACTGGGATTCTAGCAAGCTGCTCACCAATGGAGGCATGGTGATACTCTCGCCGGAACAGCAATTAGAGAACAGCTCTGCTGAACTTCTGTATCTTTCCTTGCCCGCAGGTCTAGAGCAAAGGTGTGCCTAGTTAAGGGCTCTTTTTGTAGCAGGAGCTCCTTTGCATATTAAAGACGTTCTAAGGGCCATTCCCCTACTTTGTGACCTTTGACAGTAGTTTTACAATATTTGATCTTTCTGAAGACCCAAGGGCTGGCGTGCTCATTTGTGAAAGTTCGTTTGGCAGCCATCTCTGCCTTTTACCCTCTGACCATTTTTTTGTTGTTGCACAGACTCTGTAAGCATTTCCTGAAATGGCCGCTGAACATGGACCTCCCACCTCCCATGCTGGTACCGCAATGGTCCCTCTCGTTGGTACTTTTGCAGTTAAGGTCTGTTTCCTGGTTGCCATAACTTCAGTCCAGAGGTCAGCAAACTGGCTATGCATCGACCCCCCCCCCATGTTTGAATTTTTTTTGCAGAATTAGAGACCTAGCCTAGAGGTGGTTTCTACATTCCATATCTTGAAGGACACAGTGTTGCCTGTATTTTCCCCTAAACCCTCCTCTCTCACTGAATGCGCATTCCCTACTTTAAATATTAGAAGGGCACTGCTTTTTTACTTCAAAAGGACCAGACCTTTTAGGAAGTGTGTTAATCTTTTTTATTTCTTATACTGGGTGCAATAAGGGAAAACCAGTTACCTCCCAGACACTGTCTAGGTGGATCGTTTCTCCAATCCAGAGATGTTACAAGCAAGCAGGATTGCCTTCCCCTCTGCACATTTGCATGCATTCCACTAGACCACTGGCATCCTCTGCACAATGCTATGAGGCATCCCCCTGCTTGAGATTTGCAGATCAGCCACGTGGTCTTCCTCGGAGACATTCACTAAGCGCCATGTGCTGGATCTGCAAACAAGAAAGGTGTCGGAGGTCAGCAAGGCCATCCTACACTCCCAGTTCCAGTAACTGATAAGGTGAGAACATTTAAGAACATAAGGACATAAGCCAATGTTGGATCAGGCCAATGGCACATCTAGTCCAACACACTGGGGAATTTCACTTTACCCGGTAATGATTCGTTTTGAAGTAAACGGGTATAGGGCTGCCATTTCACACATGGCTTTCCCCTTCCGGTAAAGAGCTGGATCTGAAGTAGTTTGCCATTTCAGACTGCACCGCTTTTTCCCGCTTTCCCCCCACTATTTTTTGCCTGTGCGGGCAATCTCCGGCTTCTTCTTCTTCTTCTTTTTAAACGTTCGCTTTAGAGTGCTACAGCAGTATAACAAAATACTCCATGCATTCCAATTGGATTGATATAATGCTATTCCGTTATAGAGCTGTAGCGCTATAATGCTATAAAGCAAACGTAAAAAAAAACACCCAGGAAATCACCCACGCGGGCGAAAAATGTCGGGAAAAAGCGCATCGGAACCGGGAGAGGAAACTGAGGAGTACTTGAAAGTGGTTGACAAGTAAAACGCTTCAGCCCCGTTTCCTAAACAGGACAGAAGCGATTGTGTATGAAATGACAAATATATCCCGGAATATATTGCCTGTCTGAAATTTCTCCTCTGTGTCACACAGTGGCCAAAAATACCAGGTGCCATCAGGAGGTCCATTTACCCACCTCTTAAATCGTTTGGTTGGTAACATCCCAATGGGGGACTGCACAGAAGACTGAAGATGAAAAAGGGGTTGCTTTTACCTGTCAGAGTTTGTGTCAGAGTTCTCTCAGCCCCACCCACCTCACAGGGTGTCTGTTGTGGGGAGGGGAAGGGAAAGGAGTTTGTAAGCCGCTCTGAGACACCTTTGGGTAGTGAACGGCGGGGTATAAATCCAATCTCCTCCTCCTCC
>NW_015170348.1:249299-251885 GCF_001447785.1 Gekko japonicus | reverse complement strand
CTCCTCCTCCTCCTCCTCCTCCTCCTCCTCTCCTTCTCCTTCTCCTTCTCCTTCTCCTTCTCCTTCTCCTTCTCCTTCTCCTTCTCCTTCTCCTTCTCCTTCTTCTTCTTCTTCTTCTTCTTCTTCTTCTTCTTCTGTCTTCGCTGCAGGTACACACTCTCCCACCCCACCCCACCCCACTATGGGTACTCGCTGGACTTCCTGGTGTGAAAAGTACTGAGACTTAGTGAATTCAGCTCTCTTACTTTATTCGGAGAAGAACAAGACAAAGAAGCTGGCTCGCAGGCCGGCTTATATGCCCCAAGGAAAACACACACACACAGTGAATGGTCTATTTACGCTGATTAGAGTATTCCTGGAGACCCTAGGTTCCCGATTGGCTGGGAACTAGGATCCGAGCTTCTATTGTGTTTGGGAGCGAAGCTCAGGTACCTCTCCTGACCGCATGTGGAACCGGCCGAAACTGGATTGAGCACATGGCTAGGTCAGGACAACAACATGGTGTTACTAATGGTGGATCAGGTGGAACTGGAGTGGGTACCTCTTAAGGATTTCCATGTAAATGCAGAGTTCATAGATGCATAATAATAAAGCTTCTAAGCAAAGAAACTTTACTAATGAGGGAGGGTAAACTGGGAGTTGAAAGTAACAAAACGATACAGGGAAAACATCCTGCCCAGCTACTCTCTAACCTACATCTTTTCTTAGAGATTTCTACACTTTGTGTGAGGACGAACTAGAGGAGGAGAACAAAGAGCAATAAACTTGAAACCCAGTGTTTACTCTCTAGTCCACCCCTAAAGTAGTGATTACCCAATTGGAGAGTCCCAGTGCTAACTAGTTATGCATTTTATCACTTTGCTCTGGCAGCCAATTACATGCACGCTTCCCCATTGGGTCCTCTAACTAGCTAAGACATCAGCATGCGTAAACAAACAGTAAATTCTTTCATGACCACACAGAGAGAACTTGCAGTTCCCAACATCTCCCTTGGAAGATGTGACCATCTTTGGCTGGAAAAAGGACAGCTCACAATGGTGTGAGGGAGGAAGGGGGCCCTCTAGAAAACTGCACCTCCGGAGCAGGTGATGGCTTGAGGGGGAAGCCATTGTGCCTATTCCGGGGAAGGGAGCTTCTATCGTGTTTGGTTCCTTGCAAGCTAAACAAATGACCATCTCCGCACAGCCGCCCTGCATGTGCCCAGTCCCCAATATGGGGCTGCACTGAAAACAGAAGATGAACAGATCTTCCGACTCAGCTCTCTCGGTTCCCTGTCACACGTCCCTTTTGCTCAGAGTTGCTGAAAAGGCAGGAGTAGAGGGGTGACCCGTAGCCTGCATGGGGCCCTTGGGGCTCGGCCCCCTGCGGGTTTTGCGGGCCCCTCCCCCGATCCTCTGCTCCCCCTTCCTCCCCCTTGTTGCCGCCGCCCTCCAAGGTCAGCGCCGCCGGCGGTTGTGGTTGCCTCCTCCTCCTTCGCCGGCATCCCGCCACCCCCTGCCTGGTCGCGGAGGAGGAGGCCGAGCTTTCCGGCTTCGCCTTCTCCTCCTCCCGAGGAGACACGCAGCTACTGCTGCTCCTCGCCGCCTGGCCAGCCTCCTCGCCTTGGAGAGGCCCGGCAGTGCCCTGGCTTAAGAAAGTGGCGGGTGGGGTGGAGGGGAAGGATCACCCGGGCGGCCGGCGTAGCGCCTGTGGGATGCTGGAGAAGGAGGTGGCAGTGGGAGCCGGTCGCCTTGGGGCGTGGTGGTCGCGGCGGCCTGAGCGCCTTCCTTCGGCCCTGGGGAGGGGGAGAGAGAGAGAGAGGAGATGGACGGCGGCGGGAAAGGAGGGATTGAGGGGGGCGCCGGGTTTTGGAGCTGACCGGTTTGGCTGCTGAGGATTGATCCGGGGGGGGGGTGAGAGAGAGAAAGAAAGAGGGAGAGGTTGTTGTAGCCCCCCCGGCCAATTCCCAGGAAACTGCCCCCCCTCCTTTGCAGGGCGTGGTGCTCCCGGGGAGGCAGGGCAGCATCCCCCAGGGAGGGGTGGCAACCGGTGGCAAGGCACCTGCGTCTCTCGGAAAGTCTCTCGGAAAGGAATGGAGGGAGGAGGAGCGGCGAAAGAGACACTTCTCTCCCCGCCTTGATGCCTCCCAGATGTGCCTGCAGTGGCAGCAGCGGGGCTGACAGCGACTGAGGGCTTTTGGAGCCGCTGCCAGTGCGGGTTCGGGCTATGAGCCGGGCAGCATTGCGTTCGCAGCGCAGGGATCATAACCCCTCCAGCACCGGCTGGAGCCTCCCCTCTCTGCTTTCTTCGTGGACCGGCGGTGCAACAGTTGCTGCTGCCCTTTCCCCGCAGTGTGCCCCTCCTCCTCTGCTGGCGTTGCGGTTCTTCTCGCTCGCCGGGCAAGCGTGTTCTCGCTGGCTCGCCATGCCGTGGTGGGAAGGGCATCTGTCTCTTCCTGTCCATCTGTCTGTCTACCTGTGTTCTGCCTGGCCATCTCTGTCTCTGAGAGCCAGTTTGGGGTAGTGGTTAAGTGCGCGGCGTCGACTCTAATCTGGGAGACCCGCGTTTGATTCCCCTCTCCTTCCCTTGCCCCTGCTGGGTGACCTT
>NW_015170348.1:243219-248360 GCF_001447785.1 Gekko japonicus | reverse complement strand
AAGTTCTTTCAGAGCTGTTCTTGAAAGGGCAGTTCTGGAAAGAGCCCTCTCAGCCCCACCTACCTCACAGGCAGTGTTCCCTCTAAGCTGAGTTAGTGTGAGCTAGCTCACAGTTTTTTAGCCTCTAGCTCACACCTTTTTGTCTTGGCTCAGGAAGGAGGGCTCCAGAGCAAACTAATTTATGCTGTAGCCAAATCGCTCACGCACAACTTTAATGGCAGTAGCTCGCAAAGTAGAAGTTTTGCTCACAAAACTCCACAGCTTAGAGGGAACATTGGTGGGCCCCCTGAGAAAAACATGGGCCCCCTGAGCAAAAAGTTGTTAGCTATGGGCCTGGGTGTGTCACAATCGGAGAGAGGGATCAACAGTTTTCTTTCACAGGGTCTCCTGTCAATTTGTGAAGGGCTTACTTAAGATGCAGCCCCGCAAAGGTCTCCGGTAGTTCCACAGTGGTCATTATTTATTTGTCATGCTCTTCCAGCTGACGCGGAGGCCCTTTGAATGACTGACTACCTGCCCATTATCTTTGCTGTCCATGAAAGTTGCCATTTTGCTTGCTGCTGCTTCGGCAAGGAGTAAATCAGCAGCCTTGCAGATGGACCCTTCCTTTGGAAAGATACACAATGGAAAGGCCGCACTACCTCCCAGCCTATGGTTTTTAACCCAAAGTTGTATCCAGGTTTCACTTCGCTCGGGAAGTTGTATTCCCTGTGGTCCTTCCCAGTTCTGCAACCTGAGATGAACTGGCTCTGCAGAGGCTTGATTTTTATATTTATTTTACTGACATCATTTATAATAGTGCCCCCCCCTTCTCACTTGGACTCAAGGTGGATTTGAGAGGAGCTTTATTGCTCTATTTAAAGAGAACCGTCAGAGCAGATGCTGGCCGCCTTGTCTGCATTCCAATCCCAGAAAAGGTAGTGTTGCATCGGCCCAGTCTTTATACAGATGGATTGTATCCACAACAGATTTGCATATCGAAAATGCTGGCTTATGTTGCCCTCTCGGCATGCACACTCACTCCATGACAGTGCAGAGTTCCTCTGCAGCCTTTCATCAAAGAGTGCCTCTGCTGGACATCTCATTTTCCACTTACTTCTGTAAGACCTTCTGGTGGATGCCTTGCAGGAGTTAAATACCTCCCTAATCTGGAGCTGCAGTGGCTCAAGTGGTTAAGACACTGAACTGCAGGCTGTGGAAAGTCAGTAGTTCAGCAGTTCGAGACCCGGGTGCCGCAAGACGGAGTGAGCTCCCGTCTCTAGTTCCAGCTCCTGCCCACCTAGCAGTTCGAAAGCAAGAAATTGCAAGTAGATAAATAGGTACCACTTCGGTGGAAAGGTAACAGCGTCCCGTGCACCTTGGTGTTTAGTCATGCTGGCCACATGACAACGGAAACGTCTTCAGACAGTGCTGGCTCTTCGGCTTTGAAACTGAGATAAGCACCGCAACCCTAGAGTCGGATTCGACTGGCTTTCGAGCAAGGGAACCTTTACCTTTACCTTTAATATGGGGGGGGCGGGGAGGATCATTTGTTCATCAGTCTGCACGCCATGAGGCAGAGGTGAGGAATGTTGTGGTTAAGCAATTGCCCTGTCCTCAGCAGATCTGGGGCATCTGGTAGATGGAGACAGGTCCCTCTGGAGACCTTGAGAAGGAGGGCAAACCAGGCCTGACACTGCCAGAAGGGTGTTTTGAGAAAAGCTTCCGAGTGATCTTCGAGCAACATCTCTGCTATTCTCATCAGGAGAGAGAAGAAGAAGAAAAAGAGATCGGATTTATACCCCGCCCTTCACTCGACGTCTCAGAGCGGCTTACAAACTCCTTCCCCTTCCCCTCCCCACAACAGACACCCTGGGAGGTAGGTGGGGCTGAGAGAGCTCTGACAGAAACTGCTCTTTTCCAAGAACACCTCTGACAGAACTATGGCTTGCCCAAGGTCATCCGGCAGCTGCGAGTGGAGGAGTGGGGAATCATAAGAACATAAGAGACGCCAATGTTGGATCAGGCCAAAGGCCCATCCAGTCCAACACTCTGTGTCACACAGTGGCCAGAAATATCAGTGCCATCAGGAGGTCCACCAGTGGGGCCAGGACATTAGAAGCCCTCCTACTGTTGACCCCCCCCCCAAGCACCAAGAAGCCCCAGAGCCCCTATCTATACCTTGTGGCTAATAGCCACTGATGGACCTCTGCTCCATATGCTTATCTAATTCCCTATTGAAGCCGTTCATGCTTGTAGCTGCCACCATTTCCTGTGGCAGTGAATTCCATGTGTTAATCACTTTTTGGGTGAAGAAGTACTTCCTTGTATCCGTTCTAACCCGACCGCTCAGCAGTTTCATGGAGTGCCCACGAGTTCTTGTATTGTGAGAAAGGGAGAAAAGTACCTCTTTCTCTACCTGCTCTTTCCCATGCATAATCTTATAAACCTCGATCATGTCACCCCTCATATCAAACCCGGTTCCCCCAGATTAGAGTCCACGCACTTAACCACTACACCAAACTGGGAGGAAGCAGGTAGAAAAGGGTACTGGAAGGCATCTCCTATGGACAGGGTGTCACCACCCACCAGCGAACAGAAGCATTGTGCCTTGTGGTGGTGTGTAGTAAACAGGTCTACCATGGTGTACCCCCAGAGGTAAAAAATGGGCTGAATGTACTTGTGTGTGAGTGCCCATTCGTGACTGGAAGTAGACGAAGAAGAGATTGGATTTATACCCCGCCCTTCCGTACCCGAGGGAGTCTCAGAGCGGCTTACAATCTCCTTTCCCTTCCCCTCCCCACGACAGACACCCTGTGAGGTAGGTGGGGCTGAGAGAGCTCTTTTGAGAACTGCCCTTGAGAGGACAGCTCTGAACATAACTTGTAACTGACCCTAGGTCACTGTTATGTGCTGAGCTCAAATAGTACCAGAGAACTGACCTAGCTTGAACACCAGAACAATGGGCTACTAGGATCCTTAAGGGAACCTATTGAACGGAAGTTATCTTGTAAATAGCCTGTCACGGGGAGTGTGTGTGTGTTGGGGGTGGTGTGTTGCACGCATATAAGCTGGGCTTCGGCCCTGCTTGAGTTGTCTTAGAGTTTAGCTGAAATCACTAATAAACTGAGCTGATCACTCAACACATCTGAATCCAGTATATTTCACTGGCGACGAAGGTGGGATCCTGATGAGCGAGCCTGCTCCAGCTGATAGCACCGCATCGCGCTCCGAGCCCCAGAGCCCCATGCACCGCACCCTTCTCATCCCCTCAACAGACACCTTGTGAGGTAGGCGGAGCTGAGAGAGCTCTTTTGAGAACTGCTCTTGAGAGAACGGCTCTGAGAGAACTTGTGACTGACCCAAGGTCACACCAGCAGCTGCATATGGAGGCGTGGGGAATCAAACCCGGTTCTTCCAGATTGCAGTCTGCGCTCCTAACCCCTACACCAAACTTGGCTCTCAGTAAGTATCTTGGAGAACGCTATTCAATTGTCTGAGGCCAAAAACAGATCAAGAGCCACCATCTTTCTTATCGACCAAAGAGAACTGAGAGTAGAAACCAGGGGACAGGAGCAGAGAGCTGTTTCCATTTCTGAGCTAAAGTCATTCTGGTTGCAATAACCAGTTCTTGGAAGAGATTCCTCTAACGTTTTCCCACTCTAGCTGGGAAGTTACCTAAAAAATAAATTCTTGGCCGCAACTCAGAAATATGACTCAGAATAACATCTTTTTAAAACTATATTCTAGAACTTTTGTACCACTGTGCAAGACACAATTTTTCCGGCATTACTCTGATTTGCCTGGAACTTTAGCTAATGTCACTTGCATCAAATGCCATTGATAGAACACTTTCAGACAATTTTCTGTAATGCCTATATTAAGCGATACTTTTGCTACATCCCGGAGCATTTATTTAATGGGATCATCTGCCCTGTGTCCACTTTCTAACTACTTTTAAAGTCCCATCTTATTTCATCATTCTTGTGAAGGCATAAATATGTCTTTGCTAATAGGCCTTTTGACTGCCCTTGACCGATCGAGATTCTTTCAATTCCACTTAATGACACAAAGAGAGCCAGCGTGGTGGTGTGGCTAAGAGCGGCAGACTCTAAGCTGAAGAGCCGGCTCGATTCCCCACTGATCCTCCACGTGAAGACTGCTGGGTGACCTTGGGCCAGTCACAGGTCTCTCAGGATACTCTCAGCCCCACCTACCTCACAAGGTGCCTGTTGTGGGGAGAGGAAGGGAAGGAGATAAACCACTTTGAGATTTCTTAGGGTAGAGAAAATTTGTGGGCCGGGGAGTTTTGTATCTGAAAGACGCAGCCCCTTTTGGAGAGAAGTATATACGTTTTGGGTCTCCTAAGTAATCTGTGATAGAGCAGGGCCTATTGTAGATGATGTAACTGTGCTTGAGAGCCAGAGTGGCTTGAAGGTTAGTGTGTTGGATTGGGATCTGGGACCATCCAGGTTTGAATCCCCACCCTGCCACAGACACTCACTGGGTGGGCCGGTCACTCACTCTCAGCTTAACTTCTTTCACAAGATGGCTGTTGAGGTAAAATTTGGCTCTCCATTGGGTAGAAAGATGAGAGTTTTATCAATATAAGTAAATCAAATAAATAAATTACGAGGCTGCGAGGAGAAGAATACCCCACCCTGCCTTTCTCCTGAGACAAGATGCATAGTGGCTTCACTGCCACATGGTGGCGGCTACAAGCACAGACAGCTTCAAGAGGGGACTGGATAAACATATGAATCAGAGGTCCATCAACGGCTATCAGTCATAGGGTATAGATGGGATATATAGATATATCCCATCTATACCCTATATATATAGATATCTCTCCCTTATAATAATTGAATAGCAACGTTCTATTTCACAACATTCTAAATTTGGCCCCTTTAGTGTTAGGCCGGAAAAACTGCCACTCAGAAGACACTGGCTGGGTTGACTGGCTGCTTTGTGCAGTCCCGCCCAGCGTTCCAAGGTTATTTGCATATGGAAGCTGATTGGACTACACTCCATTCCACACCTCAAACTCACCCCCCTCCCCGCAAGGCAGTTGGAATGTCAGTTGCATATGGAACCTTCAAGGTCTTTTGCATATGGAAGCTGATTGGACTTCACTCCATTCCACACCTCATACTCCCCCCCCC
>NW_015170348.1:228846-241897 GCF_001447785.1 Gekko japonicus | reverse complement strand
GCCGATGCCTCCGTCGCCTGGCTGGAGTGGCCGCGGGGGAGTCTGGAGTCGGGCGGCCGCTGGTGGGAGCCGCGGGTGCCCGGGCCGAGATTGGGGGGGCAAGGCGGGCGACAGAAGGCCGATGCCTCCGTCGCCCGGCCCTCTACAGAATCCACCCCCCAAACCTCCAGGTATTTCCCTCCTTAGAGCTGGCAACCCTACATTCCCCTCAGTGCCTGTTGGTAGGCAACTAAGCTTGGTCCTGTCACCTACTTTGGCCTTTGGGAGAAAACACATTGGGGCCAATCCTGATAGGGTTGCCAACTCCAGATGGGAAATTCCTGGAGACTTGAGGGATGGAGCCTGAAGAGGGTGAGGTTTGAGGAGGGGTGGGACCTCAGACAGGTACACTGCCATAGACTCCACCCTCCAAACCAGTCAGTCCCACATAGGGAACCATTGTTGCCAATCTCCAGGTGAGGGCTGGAGAGCACTCAGTATTACAACTGCTCTGCAGAAGGGAGGGCAGAAGTCAGCTGAAGTCAAAGGGGCAGATAATGGTAGGTTGGTGGCTAGCTGGGAAGGAGATGGGGTTGCCAACTACATGCTGACAAATTCCTGGGGATTTGAGGGGTGGAGCCTGGAGAGGGTGGGGTTTGCAGAGGGGTGGGACCTCAGACAGGTAGAATGCCATAGACTCCACCCTCCAAACCAGCCATTTTGTCCTGGGTAACAATTGTTGCCAATCTCCAGGTGAGGGCTACAGATTACTCACAATTACAACTGCTCTTCAGGTAGCAGAGATCAGTTCCTCTGGAGAAAACAGTGGACTCTGTCATTATACCCTGCTGAGGTCACCACAGCAAATTGACACTGTTTGCCCAAAGCCAGAGCACTGCCCCAGAGCCTCTTTCTAGATCTCGTTGTATTGCTTTCACAACGGACTTTACTGCTAGTAGATATATATATATATAGATAGATATAGATAGATATAGATAGAGCTGCGGTGGCTCAAGTGGTTAAGACGCTGAACTGCAGGCTGTGGAAAGTCAGTAGTTCAGCAGTTCGAGACCCGAATTGCCGCATGACGGAGTGAGCTCCCATCTCTAGTTCCAGCTCCTGCCAACCTAGCAGTTCGAAAGCAATAAATTGCAAGTAGATAAATAGGGACCACTTCGGTGGGAAGGGAACAGCGTTCCGTGCACCTTGGTGTTTAGTCATGCCGGCCACATGACCACGGAAACGTCTTCGGACAGCGCTGGCTCTTTGGCTTTGAAACGGAGATGATCACCGCAACCCTAGAGTCGGACTCGACTGGCTTTCCAGCAAGGGAACCTTTACCTTTACCTTTACTATAGATGGGACACTATGTCTGGGGCAGTGATCTTCTGTATTCTTGGGGCTTTGGGGTGGGGGAACAGTGGGAGGGTTTCTGGAGTCCGGCCCTGTTGGTGGACCTCCTGACGACACCTGGGTTTTGGCCACCATAGGACACAGAACAATTAATTATTTTAATTAATTTCAATTAATCACTTTCCAACAATATAATTGAAACCATCTCATAGGAAACTCAAAAATGCAGTGTGTTGAAAATGGATCAACAACATCTATAAAACAGTTCCCAGCCCTCTCCGGAAGAATTTTGGATCACAACTAAAAAAGCCCTGTAGAGCAATTCAGACTGACATCATTTCTGGAAAATCTGTGAAGTCAGGTTGCCAAAGGGATGGGTCTGTTTGATTGTACAGCTGAGAAACGTAATTGTATATTAAATGGGGATTCTTTTCCCCTTCAATACTTGAAATTTGTTAGGAAGGATCCTTTGGATCAGTGCTAAAATTCCTGAAAATTGAGATTCAGTTGGATGGGGGGGATTATTGTTGCAGCTGGAAAGAGGTTTCCCATTGGAACGAAGTGAAATGGAAACCTAAAAAAGAAAATAATTGTGTATAATAACTACCTCCTGCCAACCTAGCAGTTCAAAAGCAAGAAATTGCAAGTAGATAAATAGCGTTCCGTGTGCCTCGGTGTTTAGTCACGCCGGCCACATGACCACGGAGAAGTCTTCGGACAGCGCTGGCTCTTCAGCTTGGAAACGAAGATGAGCACCACCCCTAGAGTCTGATTCGACTGGCTTTCGAGCAAGGGAAATCTTTACCTTTTTAGGAAGGAATAGGGGTGTTCTGACTCCCTTTGTCTCCATTGTCCCCCCGAAAACTGCCAACTTCAGGATGTTTTAACTCAAGGGGTGGGGGAGTATATGTGAGTATCTATCTTTTTCTGGGGGTAGCAGTAACAGCGATGTGGTGGCCTTTGGAGGGAAAACAGCACATGAAGGGGGGAAATTACCTTCTTCTCCACATTGAAACCTCAGAGCTTGCAGTTTTCCAAAGGAAAAGCATCTTTTAATATGATCAAGGAACTGCATGTGATGTGTGTCATTCCGTCCTAAGCAGGGCTTTGGATCCTGGCCATTGTTCACTTTTATTGAAGTGAAGTTCAGTTAGTATACACAGCTGCTCTTTAATCCCTGGAAATGGCCCTTCCTGGCCGTCACGGATCCCTGTATATCCTGATTTTTTTTAAAAAAAATAATCTAATTTAATTGTTGCTCCTGGACCAAAGTGCCATTTTTACGAAGGGATGTAAAGAGCGGACGTCTTATTCTTCCCCTCAGGATGCGGTTGCTCGTGAAGGGGATCAAATTGCTCTGATAAAAGAACCTGCTGTTGAAGTGCCTTCCTCCTCTCTTCTGAGTGACGTGGTTTCTGTCAACAAGCACCTGAAATATCTTTTTAAAAACCGGCTCCCCTTTGTTTTCGGACCCTGAAACTGATGAGCTGAGGGCCACACGCAGAAATCAATCACTTTTGCTGTCAGAACTGCCTCCCCCCTTTTATCTTGGCAAAAGGTTATCTCATACTTGTTCCCTCTAAGCTGAGTTAGCGTGAGCTAGCTCACAGTTTTTTAGCCTCCATCTCACACATTTTTGTCTTAGAGAGCCAGTTTGGTGTAGTGGTTGAGTGCGCGGACTCTAATCTGGGAGAACCGGGTTTGATTCCCCACTCCTCCACTTGCACCTGCTGATGTGACCTTGGGTCAGTCGCAAGCTCTGGCACAGCTGTCCTTGAAAAAGAGCAGTTTGTGTCAGAGTTCTCTCAGCCCCACCCACCTCACAGGGTGTCTGTTGTGGGGAGGGGAAGGGAAAGGAGTTTGTAAGCCGCTCTGAGACACCTTTAGGTAGTGAAGGGCGGGGTATAAATCCAATCTCTTCTTCTTCTCTTCTTCTTCTTCTTAGCTCAGGAAGGATGGCTCCAGAACAAACTAATTTATGCAGCAGCCAAATCGCTTGCTCACAACTTTAATGCCAGCAGCTCACAAAGTAGAATTTTTGCTCACAAGACTGCACAGCTTAGAGGGAACACAACTAGCTATGACAAAGTTGTTTCCCTCTAAGCTGAGTTAGTGTGAGCTAGCTCACAGGTTCTTTTAGCCCCTGGCTCACATATTTTTGTCTTCGCTCAGGAAGGAAGGCTCCACAGCAAACTAATTGATGCAGTAGCCAAATCGCTCACTCACAACTTAAATGCCAGCAGCTCACAAAGTCGAATTTTTGCTCACGAGACTCCACAGGAATGAGCTTTCCTGAGTCACGGCTCACTTCTTCAGATATCATCATCGTATTTATGAACAGCTTGTGAATTAACTTCCTGCCTCCAGGACTGAAGGGGGATGATGTAAGAATAAGACAAACAGGAAGGATTTGTTTATTGACATTATTCATGACACTATTTATAGCCGGCCTTTCTCACAGGGCTCAAGGTGGACTACACACAGCGAGCCAGCACCATTACAAAAAAAAAACAACCTGGGGACATTCGGTAACCAACGCATTAGGATTTGAGAAATCTAGACCCACCAGAACGAACTGAAGCACAGCATCAGGATTCACATGACACGATAAGCGTTACAGACACCCCATACATTGGCTCCTCCTGACAAGAAAATATACACAGCAGGATGGACCACAGTTCCCAGCAGTGTTCCCTCTAAGCTGGGTTAGTGTGAGCTAGCTCACCGTTCTTCAGCCTCCGGCTCACACATTTTTGTCTCCGCTCAGGAAGGAGGGCTCCAGAGCGAACTAATTTAGGCAGCAGCCAAATCGCTCGCTTCACAGCTTTTATGCCAGTAGCTCACAAAGTAGAATTTTTGCTCACAAGACTCCACAGCTTAGAGGGAACATTGGTTCCCAGTCGTTTATCCAAGCAAGTTTGCAGCAGGGCTCTGTACAGCTCCACCCTGTTACCTGCGCAGGATGAAAGGGCGAGATGAAATGGGCACAGGAAAGCACAGGAGAGACGGGGGGGGGGAAAGTTACAAAGCAGAGAGAGGCCTTTCTGTGCCCTTTCTCTGTCTCTCCCCTTTCACTGTTCCGCCGAGCTGCCTTTTGTGTGTGGCGGTGGGACACCTCCTGGCGGTGGCTGGCGGGTGGTTTCCAGAGGTGCTTTCCCTTCCCATGGAGGATCCTAGAATAGCCCACCACATCCTCCTCCTCCTCCTCCTCCAGGCAGAGCGCGCTGGGGGTGGGGAGGGGAGAGGAGGAAATGGCATTCGAAGCTGGCTGCTGTCGTTGGAGGGGAGGAGTAGGAGGGGGGGGTATCTGGGCTGGCAAAAGCCCACCGACGTTCCCCAGTGGCTGCTCTTGGCCGGATGCTGCAGAATGGAGAGCAGGTTCCCTGTCGGAGCGCAGCAGCGGCTGAGAGGGGTGTGATTTCTGCCGAGGACTTGGGACCGCTCTGGAGGCGCCTCTTTCCCCGCTCATGCCTGCTGCTGGCCTCGGAAACTCCCGGCTGCCTTTCCTGCTAGCACCAGAGGCGGGATGGAGACCCACGCTTTTGGGCTGGTGCAACTTTCCCTCTTTGCCCTCTGGGGTAAGTCCACTGGCGTGGCTGGTCTCAGACTTGCTCCAAGCCGGCATCGGGGAACGCGTTAGTGGGACTGTTCTGGCATGACACTGCATGGATGTGGTCGATTTTGGAGATAAGAGGGGTAAAGATTCGCCTCTCAGCCGGGTATTAGAAGGGCACAGTTGGGCAGAGAGCAAAAAATCAAATGAGTTTTCCGAAGTCCTCAATGCATCTGTTAAAATGCCTTCCCAGCCCTGCCACGATCTTGCTTGGAAAGAAAAAGCAGGTCCAGAAAGGAGGCTCAATAAAGGTTTTCTTTATTCCCTACCATAAGAAAGCAGCGGGGTGGGGGAGAGCGGGAAGAATAAAGTTGGCAGATAAACACAGACACCCACTGGCCCCTGGAGCATCTCCCTTGAATTATGCAGCAGCGATGTTGATAGAAGCCCATGCCTGCAGTTTTGAAGGATGAGGAGGGGGGTTCGAGATTTCGTCCTCTGCTTCCAGATCTCACATAGCTTCTTTTTGGTGTTTCGGGCATGGCATTAATCATTCATCGTGTATAGTTCGAGCTGACCGCAGAGCTTCGCAACGTGCATTTTGTTTATCCTTGCAACAATCCAGCGATGTAGGATATTCTCCTCTCCTGCAAAGGGGCTTTAATAACTGAGTGAACTTTGCTCAGGTCACCCAATTAAAGGCCGTTTCAACAATGCAGAGAAACAAACCCAAGCTTGCAACGGGGGGGGGGGGATACCCAAGGTGGAGCTACCCCACTCACAGCTCCTCAGTAAGCATTCTTGTAGTAGAAACGAGCAAGAGTCCAGTAGCACTTTAAAAGGTAAAGGTTCCCTTGCTCAAAAGCCAGTCGAATCCGACTCTAGGGTTGCGGTGCTCATCTCCGTTTCAAAGCCGAAGAGACAGCGCTGTCCGAAGACGTTTCCGTGGTCATGTGGCCGTCATGACTAAACACCAAGGCGCACGGAGCGCTGTTACCTTCCCACCGAAGTGGTACCTATTTATCTACTTGCCATGTCTTGCTTTCGAACTGCTAGGTTGGCAGGAGCTGGAACTAGAGACGGGAGCTCACTCCATCTTGCAGCACCCGGGTCTCAAACTGCTGAACTACTGACCTTCCACAGCCTGCAGTTCAGCGTCTTAACCACTTGAGCCACCGCAGTAGCACTTTACAGACTGACAAAATTTGTGTCAGGGTAGGAGCTTTCAGGAGTCACTCACGGCTCACTTCTTCAGTGGTGGTGGAGAGTGCCCTCGAGTCGCAGGCGACTTGTGGCGACCCCCATAGGGTTTTCCAGGCAAGAGATGTTCAGGGGTGGTTTGCCATGGCCTGCCTCTGTGGTCGTGTCCCTGCACTTCCTCGGTGGTCTCCCATCCAAGACTTAACCAGGGCCGACCCTGCTTAGCTTCCAGGATCTGAAGAGATTGGGCTAGCCTGGGCTACTCCGGTCAGGACATGCGCAATACTGGCGTTTTATTCATGTGATCGTTTTAGGTGGCTGTTTCTCAATGTGTGATGTGGAGAAGTTGCTCCTCGTGGGTAGAGCTGGAACCCACGTTCTAGTCCGGCATTCAGTTTGCTTGCTGGACCACTGGCTTCCTTCCTTCATCTGTGGTAGGCGGAATATCACAGATTTTATATTTTTGTATTGAAATCAGAACTTGCAATCAATGTTCCCTCTAAGCTGTGGAGTCTTATGAGCAAAAATTCTACTTTGTGAGCAACTGGCATCAAAGTTGTGAGCGAGCAGTTTGGCTGCTGCATAAATCAGTGTGCTCTGGAGCCATCCTTCCTGAGCTAAGACAAAAATGTGTGAGCCAGAGGCTAAAAAACTGTGAGCTAGCTCACACTAACTCAGCTTAGAGGGAACACTGCTTGCAACTATTTCTGCCGGGGTAGATTAGGGCGTTCAAAGAGCCCTGCAGGAAGCTGAGCGGGGGGGGGGTAGTGGTATCGCCATGTGGGCCCCTTGGCGCCAATGTTCCTGCTAAGCTGTGGAGTCTTGTGAGTAAACATTCTGCTTTGTGAGCGACGGGCATTAAAGCTGAGCAAGGGATTCGGCGACCTCATGAATCAGTTTGCCCTGGAACCATCCTTCTTGAGCTGAGACAAAAAAAATGTGTGAGCCGGAGGCTAAAAAACTGTGAGCTGGCGCACAGCAACTCAGCTTAGAGGGAACCCTGCTTGGCACAAACCAGAGCTTCAGCAGTGACGGCGATGGGTGCAGTTTCGCCCATCCTCTTGCTGCGGCAGTGGCCTGGGTCAGAGCCAAACAGGCCCTGTTTGCTGCCAGCGCCGTAGGGGGCATTTGGCTCAACTTGTTCCTTGCTGTCGGTGGCCCACGCAGAACTTCCTTCATTGGTTAAAAAGCCAGTCTACCCAAATTCTGCCTGGACCTCCGAAGGTAAAGCAGGGTCGGTTCCGGGTTAGCAATTGGGTGAGAGACCACCAAGGAAGTTCAAGCAATGGCCACCCACCTCTGTTTGTCTCTTCTCTGACGCGGATGGCCCAGGCTATCTGTAATGTATTCAGATGCTGCCATGAGTACATTAGGATGTGTGTGAAACATCCCATTGGGAAGCAATGTTAAGCTTCGTCTTGGATAGAGGATTCTAGTCCAAGACTACATGACCAATCACATTCAAGCAAGCTGCAAGCGGGAACGTTTGTGATTGGACCTTATGCGATCAATCTGATAGGTTGTTATCTGTAAAGTAGGAGTGGCTATATTAGCTGGGAAAGTTTAAATACCGAACAGCTACAATGGACAAGCTGTTCGGGCTATCAGATGTTGTACCGTGTTGGAGAACTGATCGTGAAGAGAATAAACTTGAGTATTTGGCTGAAATCACTCCCCGACTATTTGTTAAGCTCAGGACTTAACACTAGCCCGATCTCACCAGATCTCGGAAGCTAAGCAGGGTCGGCCTCGTTTGGTTAGCACTTGGATGGAAGACCACCAAGGAGAAGTCCAGGGTTGCTATGCAGAGGGAGGCAGTGGCCAACCACCTCAGTTTGTCTCGTGCCTTAAAAACCCTACCGGGGTCGCTGTAAGTTGGTGGTGAACATAAGAACATAAGAGACGCCAATGTTGGATCAGGCCAAAGGCCCATCCAGTCCAACACTCTGTGTCACATAGTGGCCAGAAATACCAGGTGCCATCAGGAGGTCCACCAGTGGGGCCAGGACATTAGAAGCCCTCCCACTGTTGACCCCCCCCCAAGCACCCTCTAAGCTGAGTTAGTGCGAGCTAGCTCACAGTTTTTTTAGCCTCCGGCTCACACCTTTTTGTCTTCGCTCAGGAAGGAGGGCTCCAGAGGAAACTAACTTATTGTTGGGTTTTGATAGTGAGATATTGAAAAAAACGGTATTTAGCAGAGATGATATAGCCCAGCAGAGCCTGAGTAAAAAAAAAATTCAGACTGAGAGTCCATGTGTGATTAAAATATAAAGTTTTTACTAAATTCTAGCATGGGGAAGGGTAACTGGGTTGAAAATAACAACGGAGCTAAATAGGCTACATCCTTACTCTACAAAGACAAGACTAGACGAGAGCGATTATGGCTACTCTTACTTCTTCTTGAGAACAGCAAAGACGGGAAGAGGAGCCATAAAATGCTAAAACTCTTTGACACTTTTGTCCCAATCAGACTCCTAGATCAGGGAGAAAATTCCCGGGCTTCTTACAGCTAAAGAACATTGGTTACATGAGAAACGTGTGACTTCCTGTGAGTAACATAAACAAACATTTAACCCCAGATATACTGAGTGTTTTCAACTTGTAATACCCAACACTTATGCAGTTGCCAAATTCCTTGCTCACAACTTTAATGCCAGTAGCTCACAATGTAGAAGTTTTGCTCTCCATAGCTTAGAGGGAGCATTAACTTGTGATGTGACAGTGCTTTCCACCACTGTCACCCCCCAGATTCTATATCTATGATTGCTTTTTTGTTGTTGTTGTATTTGATCTATGGATCAGCTTAGATGAAAATTCCATTCCATTGTAAGTTGGTTCTGTATATATTGCCAATGAAAAAGTCATTTGCCCTTTTTGTAAGGCGGTAGGTAGGTCATCCCCCTGTGAAGGCAGGGTTTACACACACACCCTTTCCTTGCAACCCCAAGCATCTGATTTCAGCACTAGATGAGTATCTCTTGGGGAAAGACTTTGTCCACTCCGGTTTCCCCTCTTTATTTTCTTCCTCCTCCCATTATCTATTAGTTGCAGTGTGAAATATTTCTTTTGACCCAAGGGCTTGGTAGTGATGTAACAGAGATGGAACAGGCCATTCTGTTGCAGAGCAGAAGGCTGGAGAAGGGAGCCTGAAACGGAATTTAAAAGAATACAGCCAAGTTTAGCCTTACAAAGACTGCAAACAAAGTTTGGACACGTGTATCTAAGGACTCTGGAGCTGTGGTGGCTCAAGTGGTTAAGACGCTGAACTGCAGGCTGTGGAAGGTTGGTAGTTCAGAAGTTCGAGACCCGAGTGTGCCACATGACGGAGTGAGCTCCCGTCTCTAGTTCCAGCTCCTGCCAACCTAGCAGTTCGAAAGCAAGAAATTGCAAGTAGATAAATAGGTACCACTTCAGTGGGAAGGGAACAGCGTTCCGTGCGCCTTGGTGTTTAGTCATGCCGGCCACATGACCACGGGAACGTCTTCGGACAGCGCTGGCTCTTCGGCTTTGAAACGGAGATGAGCACCGCAACCCCCTAGAGTCGGACTCAACTGGCTTTCGAGCAAGGGTGTTTAGTCATGCCGGCCACATGACCACGGAAACGTCTTCGGACAGCGCTGGCTCTTCAGCTTGGAAACGGAGATGAGCACTGCAACCCTAGAGTCGGATTCGACTGGCTTTCGAGCAAAAGAACCTTTACCTTTACTAAACTGGCCTGACTCCATACGTGTCCTCCAGTCACATCATGAGCAAAAACCACACTTTACAAGGAATCGTAGAAATAAGTTCTCGGCTGGAAATCTGCTTTCTTTCCTCGCCACCAGTTGGCTCGCTTCTGTATAATGTCCCCAGTTCCCCAATGATAGTCATGCTTACAGGAGCATGGTTTATGCTTGCATGTTTGTTTTGTGCTTAATTGGAAGCAGGTCTTAAGCTGAGCTTTGATTCCCCAGGTCTGATAACTGCTTTCATAGCCAGGGTGCAGTTTTTGGAATGTTTGACTGAAGTGCCTCTGAGCATATGTAGAGATAATTTCCTTTACCATTTGAGTAAGTGGCTAGGGACTCCACATTTTAGGTGTTGTGAGAAGAGTTTCCAGATCAGCTAGTGTTGTGGCGGTTCTGTAATTCCCTTCCCTGCAAGAAATTAAGCCCTGGGCGTATAGTAATTTAAAGATAATTTCCTGAATACTTGTTTTTCTAAACTTTTTAGACTGTCATTAGATCGTGTTCATTTTTTAAGGCGTGGCAGTTTCCCCTACTTTTTTGGTTACTCAGCTTCCTGCAAACAAAGGATTAAATGAGAAACAGAGGTTAACAATGATCTCTCCTTAAAGCACACGCAGAATCGCATGGTTTGTCTACAGTGGCAGGGAATCGTGAAAACCAGTGAACGTATTCAATTATGAATGTAAGCGGATTTGAAGTTTCTTAAACCTAGGTGAATGTGGCACTTGGTGGTTTTCTTGGATTTCAGATTCTATTTTTGGTGCAAAAAAACCCCTTCAGCACACCTGGCTTGGTTTTTATAATATGAAGATAGGGCGCTGAGTTCAGATGTTGACTTTCAGGGTCATTGCATCGAGGAGAGCACAGTCATTATGGACTGATAGTGAATAAACAGTCAGTGGCGTTCCTTTTTTACAGGCTGTATCCTACTGAGATCTGAAGCATTTCCTCAGTGAAGATACAGTTGGGCAAAGAACTGGAGAAGAGGTTTTTCCTCAGTTTTGCTCACAGCATGTGCATAACAGTAAGAACATAAGAACATAAGAGTGGGTTCTTTCTATTTTTGATGGAGTCGGCGATAGGGTCTCGGGGAAGCTCTTCCTTCCCACAGCGACTCCTTCTGGGTGGGTTCCCACGGTACACGGCTATGCGACAGTTGCAGCGCTGGTCTCCGTCCCATAGGCTCCGACCGCGCCGCATCGTCTCATCGCCGCATCTTCTGGGCCAGTCACCGCCCGAGTCGCTCGTTGTCTGTTTCCGGATCGCTGCCATGTTCCGCCGGATTGCCGCTCATCTCCCGCCACCAACGCTCAGCCGCCGCCTACCGCTGCTGCACACCAATCCGTTTTTGGAAGGAGGGTGCCCCCTGCTCTCTAAGAGCAGGTACCCATTCATCTACTTGCCTAAGGCTTTAGAGCCGCTGGGTGGGCCGGGGCCAAACAATATAATATGCTTAGATGTGTATGATTTGTCCCTATTTTTTTTTTTTTTGCTGTTCCTTTATAAATGCAGCTGTGGAGGATGCAATTAAAGCACAAGAGCTGTGCGTCTGGAGGGTAGGACTTTTGCCAGCTCTCTGTCCCGGCGGTTGCCATTAACACTTGGCACGCACAAGTTGAGGAAAAGCAGCTGGAGCATGTGTGATTTTGTGATGGACATCTGCCAGAGGGAGGGGGTAAATTCCCCCCCCACACGAGTTTCCGCTGTAGATCGCAGCCCCCACAGCTGTGTATTCCCAAGGGGGGTGGGAGAAGTCAGGAACAAACTCAATTGCTCATAGTTCCGTTGTCGTTCCCTGTTTCTGTCTCAAGTCTTTTTAAAGTCATGTGCTCCCCCAAGTTAATACTACACTTTGCCCTTGCACTAATACTAGGGTACCGTATGTATTTTCAGTGGCGCGGGTGTGTGTGTGTGTCATATATATTGCCTATGAGAGCTTTAATGTGTCCTTTAATCTTCCCCACTGCGCCCCCCCCCCCCCCCCCCCGTTTCTGGAGTTGCTTCCAGCTCAGTGTAATATATTCAAGCTAGGATTGGCAGTTCCTAGATTCTTGTAATGCCTTTCCTCGCATTTCATTTCTTTAAACAATCTTCATTGCCTTTATAGCAGTTAAAGCACATTGATGAAAGAGATGAGAATTGACAGCCACGGAAAGGCCACCGTCAGGGTTAAAATACAACACAGCAATGCCACCATCGGGGTTAAAAATACAACACAGGGGATGTCTTCCCTATATTGGCTCCCAGAGCAATGTTCCCTCTAAGCTGTGGAGTCTTGTGAGCAAAAATTTACTTTGTGAGCTACTGGCATTAAAGCCGTGAGCAAGTGAGTTGGTTGCTGCATAAATCAGTTTGCTCTGCAGCCATCCTTCCTGAGCTAAGACAGAAATGTGTGAGCTGGAGGCTAAAAAACTAGGAGCTAGGTCACACTAACTCAGCTTAGAGGGAACACTGTCCCAGAGTATTAAACTATTTTAAAGGAGAGCCAATGTGGTATAGTGATTAGACTCAGGTTCAAATCTTCACTCTGCCTGCTGGGTGAACTTGGGCCAGGCACATGCTCTCAGTCTAACCTACCTCACAGGGTGGTCGTGGGGATAACACGGAGGAGAAAAGGGTGATGTAAGCAGCTTTGAGTCCCCATTGGGGGGAAAGATGGGGTATAAATGAAATATATGAATTTTCTGTGAAGGGCCTAACTAAGTTACTGTGCTTTTATTTTATTTTCCCCATTCTTTTAAAAGGCTCAAAGAGAAATTTTGATGTGTGGAAACACAAGTTGATGTGGTAGACAAAAGCTTAATGTTCCATTTCATACGTACGGTGCTTTATCTTTCTAGGGTCCCATTCAGAGTGTCTTTTTTAAAAAAGAAATGAGCTGAAACCGAGCGTGACTTCACCAGTGGAATGTAGTGCCATTGCCCTTTCACTGATGATTTTGGGAATCATAAACCCACCCTGCTCTGACCCAGGGGTCATTTCCTGCAGGAGCTCACAGGAGCGGAGCTCCGGCAGTAAAGAGCCCAGGGGGCGGGCACATGCAACAAGCCCCACCCCCTGCTCCCAGCAGCCCTCAGTCAGAGCAAGAAACAGCCAGGTAAGTTGCAGAGCTCCCCCCACCCCACCCCATTTCAAAACAGTCCAGTGGCACCTTTAAGACCAAGTTTTATTCAGGTACAAGCTCTCCCTCCTCTGCGAGGACAGATCTGCACTCCCCCCCCCCCCCGCCAGCAACCCA
>NW_015170348.1:226037-228620 GCF_001447785.1 Gekko japonicus | reverse complement strand
GGGAAAGAGAGAAAAATCAAGAAGAAAATTGGAGAAAGAAAGGAGAAAGCCAGATATATTCTGTTAAAGTAACCTATATCGTACACAATTGCTATGAAACAGGCCCCCCCCCCAATGCAGATGGACCAGGCCTTGCCCAGCTACATTTCTTTCCCACCAAAAAATAACTCCAGCAGAAAGGAAAAAAGAAACATCCAAAGAAATGATCATGGAATAAAATGTAATGTACTGGGAAGACTTGGTTTCAAATTCCCGTTCAGCCACAAAGCTCATCAAATGCTGTTTCACCCATCCTACATCTGTTTTTCCGGGGCACTGCGTCCCCTGAGGGAACTGCATTTTCTTCTTTGTTTGAAACCGAGTTGAAGTAAAGGCTATCCTGAGGTTATGGAGGGAAATATTAATCAGGTCGGAGACTCTAACATGGTTCCTTTTAATCAGTTTAAACTATGGGGAGAATTTGGACTGGGAAATTGACTGCCCGTCTGTTGCAGTCATGAATGTTGGAACCAGCTCTGGGGATGCCCTGGGTGTCATCTGGTATGGAGTAGCAATGGGGGATGTTATTATCATGGGCTGTCTGGGAGCTGCGGTGGCTCAAGTGGTTAAGACGCTGAACTGCAGGCTGCGGAAGGTCGGTAGTTCAGCAGTTCGAGACCCGAGTGTGCCGCAAGACGGAGTGAGCTCCCCTCTCTAGTTCCAGCTCCTGCCAACCTAGCAGTTCGAAAGCAAGAAATTGCAAGTAGATAAATAGGTACCACTTTGGTGGGAAGGTAACAGCGTTCCGTGCGCCTTGGTGTTTAGTCACGCCGGCCACATGACCACAGAAACGTCTTCGGACAGCGCTGGCTCTTCGGCTTTGAAACGGAGATGAGCACCGCAACTCTAGAGTCGGATTCGACTGGCTTTCGAGCAAGGGAACCTTTACCTTTACCTTTTTATCTGGGCAGCATCATTTTGCGACATCCTCTCACAACATTCCCTGCAGTGTCGATTGGTGGTGTCACCGCTTTGCGTTCTCCAAAATTTTATCGAGACGACGTGTCCACGGGCCCTAATTGAGGGCGAACCGAGTTCTGCTCGCATCAAAGCTGCAGGGGTGCCTCTAGGTAGAGCTTCTCCTTCATAAAATGTTTTGGATAGATTCCAATGTTGTGATCAGGCAATCATTCCAACCCCTAACCTCTATGCCACGATGGACAGATATCTGTTAAAGACAAAGTCCCCAACCCAGCTGAACCTCTGGGCACTTTCAGAATTTTGAGGAAGGATATTGGGCATCACTGCAGAAGGTACTACCATGTGGGGAAATGGAGAAAAAAAAAAGGTTTGGGGGTCTCAAGCCAGGTGTCCTCCTATGAAGGGGGGTGACTAAGGCAATTGCTAGAAGGGGGCTCCCCGAAGACCCAACCGTGATGCCTCCTGGGATCTTCTGAAATGCCTCCTGCTCCACTGAGGTGAAAAAAGCCAGGGTTGGCTCTTTGCTTTAGTGAAGAAGCAAGTGGGCACCAGGAAACAACATGGGGGTGGGTATTTTGGTGTCCATGGGGTCATGATGTGCTAAACCACTTAATTTGCCTCATACAGGCTGCTGCCACACACGCTAAGTAATCCACTTTCAATCCACTTTCAGTGCACTTTCAAAGTGGATTTTGCCAGTTCACACAGTAAAACTCCACTTTGAAAGTACACTGAAAGTGGATTGAAAGTGGATTACTTAGCGTGTGTGGCAGCAGCCACAGATGTTGTGAGAGGGAAAAATGGGATTGTCCCTGTGTAAAGTATCTTTTGTTCCTCAGAAGGTCGAAGCACTAAGAATATGTATAGTTGGCAATTGAATACGACCCAGAATAAGGTCTCTTCATACATATGCTCTCTGCTTAACATACCAGATAGGGGAGTCTCAAGAGATTTTGTAACTGAAAGCATGCTGAGCCTTCCCCATCTCTCTGGATATTATGCAGGCCAAAAAGCATAACATTGGTTTATGGAAATAATGATGCTATTACTTCAATTCATTTTTCATTTCCTTCACAGCATGACAGTCATCCTAACATTAAAGCCTGAATTGTTTGAAGTAATCTGCCTCCAGTTCAGTCTTTATTAATCTACCTCAAACATTTTCATTTTGAATAGGGTTTTTCCCCCCCCCTTAGATACAGTACAACAATTCCTGATCTGGTAATTTAAACAGAGTTTATTTATTTATTATTTATTTATTATTAATGTAACGGAGTTTATTATTATTCTAAAACTTAGATGATAATTGTTGCATATGTGGCATGGATCAGTTAAAACAAACCAGAAAGACTGAAACGTTATTAGCTCATAGGTGGATATTATTTGGAATAGATGGACCACAAGAGATGAAAATCACTGTTCCTAATATAAATGCCACAACACTATAATTGTAGAGTAAAAGGTAGTAAAAGCAATGAATTATATAACCCCCCCACCAAACACTCACCACTGATATCCTAAAATAATCACAAGTAATGGTAGTATGTTCTTATGTGTCCAAAGAAATGGAATATTTCTTACTGGTGTGATGGTGTGGCACTGTAAGAGAACAGATGAATCTGT